>NW_022196904.1:11702270-11717515 GCF_008632895.1 Mastomys coucha
GGACCCAAAGCAGGAAGTTTACAGCTACATGCAACTGTAGGTCCCTCAGAACCAATGTACTCTTCTGGCTTCTGAAGATACTACAAACAGAAAGGTATACACACCACCACCACCACCACTACCACCACTGCCACCACCACCACCAAAACCACCATAAATGTTGCTACTAGTAGTATTTGTAACACTATCTTTAAAAAAAAAATCACCCTCACAATTCCACAACAGGATTTATTCTATGACTTCATTCAGTTATTGAGATATAGAACAAGAGAAACATAAACATTAGTGTTCATATGATATTTAAAATTTTGAAAACTTATTCCCATGGGAACATCCCTGGAAGGGATTGTGTTTTAACTCACCTATGTCAAATTCTTGTGTACCTTATAGATGTACATTCATTTTCTTTCCTTCTTTCCAAAAATTTCTCCAATCTCTTGTACAAAACCGGATAATCCTCACATGTGATGTCTATGTTCAGTGTAGAGGAATGCCAGGGCAGGAAGGTGGGAGTGGGTGGGTGGTGGAGAACCCTCAAAGAGGCAGAGAGAAGGACATGGGATAGGGGGTTTCCAGAAGAAATACCTGGAAAGGGGATAACACTTGAAATATAAATAAAGAAAATACCCAATAAAATACAAAAAAAAAAAGATTTTAAAAAAAAAAGAAAGAAAGTCAAGGAATTTCACCCTAGTTCTGGAGGCTGGAGGTCTCACATCAGGGTGTTGTCCAGACTGATGTAGGCTTTTTTGCAGGGGAGGCTGCAGATGGCAGGCTTCTTCCTCTGTCCTTACATTATCTTCCCTTTGTGTCTCTGACTAATGTCTTCTAAGATACCAGTGAAAATGAGTAATGGCCCAGGTACTGTGTATCCAGTAACCATACTGTGTGAAGTAATGTGGGCTTGGACTTTTGAGGTTTGTCAGAATATACAAACTTCTTACACACGTTTTGATTGCAGCATTGCCTTTACAAAATTTTTGGCAACCAAATAGTGGCTGGATGAGGGTGAACAACTCTCTAGTCTACATTTTCTGTAGTGTCTAAATATGGAATTACAAAAACTACAATTGCATGTGGAAAATTAGTGCTTGGAGGTTTAGACCAGATTCATCTCAAGAACTTCAATGATGGGGTCTCCAGGGTAAAGCTGACAAAGTAGCTCTCCAGAGGCAATAAAAGATATTTAACTTGTGTCTTGAGAGAAGAACAATTAAAGGATACGGGAAAATATGTATAGTGAATTCTTCCTGGCTATGGCAAGCCTAACACTTAGTACAGCTTTTTAATGCTTTTTGATTTAGGGAATTCAGTTATCTAATGGTAAATAATGAAATTGTTTTAGCATTAATCTTTGATTTGCTCATACTGTCATGATTCAAAAATGGTACCAATCTGATAGAGGAATTGAGAAGACAAATATTATCTTTATATATTTTTCCTTTCAAAATTGTTTCCAGACATATGCATTTCATCATCTTCTATAATGAAATAGTAAAGAAAATGGGTCATGAAGTTGGTGTCCCCTATCAGTTACCTGGTTTCCAGAGGTACATGGCATACTGGCTATGTGTTATTCTTGTATAAGAAAAATAATCCCCAAATAAAAGTTGTTTTCAAATGCAAAAAAGGTGCTTATAATCATTAGGATAATTAAATTGCAAAACATTTATGATGTCTGATCAAGTATTTTGACAGAACTCTATTATATCTACTGTCCATATATATATATATATATATATATATATATATATATATATATATATATATATATATATATATATTGATAGATACATATATATATGTATTCTTTTTATCATCTATCTACATCACAATTTAACAGAGATTCTTAATTTCTTTAGGTATTTAATAACAGATATTTATGTTCATATACTGTCTTACCTCTCCCAAATTTTGATTTGTTATAGGAAATCTAAGAGTAAACCACTTCTCTTATGTGAGAACTTCAGTTCTAATGCGGAGAAATATGTCTCTACAGATTCTGGAGTTCAATAGTCTTAGGGCATCTGGCAACAGCAGTGTATTCTTCTAGAGCCCTTGGTCTTTAAGATTTAGTGTATAAAGATCCATTTTTTTTGTGGTGACATACCATTATGCTTAAATCTGAGTCAAAATTTTCTATTACGATCATACTAACAGTATTGGATTAAATACAATCTGGTAACTAATTTGACTTCATTTTATCTATGAAAACTCCTGATATCCTTATATTATTAGTATCCAAATCTTACACTCTGAAGCAGAAGAAGACTGAAGGTACAGGCTGAATATTCAAATTATGGGTAAAGAAAATTAAACCCATAACTCTTTACTTCCTTCATATTTACACATTTTTATTCATTGTTAAATATCTGATGACTAACACTTTTGTTCTTCTTCTTTGAGTTCCATCTCACCTATCATTACCTAATCAGGTCTGGGTGAGGTTCAGGGTATGATTCATTCTGGCAAAGTTATTCTAGAACTGTACAGAAATGAAACTATGCACACAATATGCTTCTAGCATAGAGAGGTGGCACAGAAATAGAAAGGATTGAAATTCCCCTTCCTGGAGAGATAATTTAAAAAGAAGAGAGGGGTCATTATGTTAGAACCTAACATAATCTAAACATAGGGTAGCAAATACCATCAGATTTTAATGCATGATAATTTTATTAATCATTGTGGGGTCTACTATAGGCCTACCCTGGGGCAGCAATCTTGACCTGTTCAATATCTTTTCCAAGTATCCTTATAATATTTGTGGTTCTATGGTTATCATCTAAGATATATCTCTTGTTTACTGCATTATTCTTATTTATATTTTAGAGTCAAGGATAATGAAACAGGGTACCACACCCACTCACCTACTCTAGTAAAGTCTACAGTATCAGAATTGAAACCCTGATCATGGATCAGAGGAGCTATGACTTCCAAGGGAGTTTGGGCCTCCTGGGTATTCAGTCAGTCATTGGCATCTCCTAACTCAGATGTGTTCTAAATTAGTCTTTCCAATCGTCAACATGCCTTCTTATTCAGGCATAAAGGTGCCCCAAGAAATGATTCGTAAATAGCTGAAATTTAAAATTGGACATTGATCCCTGGCCAGCACAGAGTTCCAATATATCCTAATTTATTACCAAGCTGTTGTTAGCCTAGGATTTCTCACAAGAAAGCCTTATCAGACAGGGTGTCCTCAGAGTTAGCAACAGAGTTAAGGCACTATTGCTACTGTAAATATAGTTATAATTCTCAGAGCAGTCCCACAGTATACAGACTTGCTTTACATACCAGAGAGTAATTGAAGGGCTTCCATCACTTAAGATCATACTCAGGAGCTGCTAGATTGGGACTTCCTGGTGCTTACCTCCAACAGACGCAGAGAATTAGCTTGGGACTGCCAAAATAGCCCCAGCAGGAAGGTCACAACTGTTCTTCTGCTTCACAACTGGATGTCAGATCTTATTGACCTTGATGTAACCATCACCTGCCTACATGACTTTTGTCATTCGCCCTGTTTTATGTATAATATATAAGCCTGGTTTTCACTTTGTGCATGGACTTACTCACACATTCAGATTTGAGATATTGCCTTTGACCTTTTAGCTTCATGTTGTTTGGAGCCCCAAGGGCTCAGAGCACTCGGGACCAGGGGATGCAGTGCCTGTCTAGAGGAGGTAGCCACTTTAGACACCATATGTTTCAGATGGCGTCAGATGTACCTCAACTGCTGACTTACCAGATTTTTCATTTCTATTTTGTAATGACTGTAAAATCCTGATGCCATTTTTGAGAAATACACTCAAGCTCAGCATTTCTTTGTGTCGACTCTGTTTGTCACTCACCGAATTTTTTGCCCATGAGACCAGAACTCTCATCCCGCGGAACAAGAGTTCCCTGCAGTGAACCCATTCCATGGCAACAGGGAACTTCACAATGCCTCATACAAACATGTCTACTTTCCCATATTTCTATTGAAGTTATTGGACATAAACATTTCCAATCTCAAATTTCTCTACCAGAATAAATCAACTTTTCAGAGCTTTGAAGCTCACATCTTCTCCATAAAAACATTCCACTGTAATGTCTGTGATGCTGTCAGTGAGGATTAGTGATTCTGAGTATATTCCCAACAACTTCTTAGAGTTTCATTGGCACAATAATCCTTTCAAATGTTCTGACATATTCTGAAGCTAGACAATCTCTTTACCTATTTTCATTAGGTTCAAGCCATTAGTAATCAAACTTTCCTTGAGCCTAAAATTGGACATGTTTTCTTACATGGCTTGGAAGGAGCTGTACTTGAGGACCAGATCCAGCTCATCTGGCCCTAATTTTTTCCCTAAGAAGTCACAGGTCTTCTTTATGGTTCCCTTTGTATTTAACAGAAGAAACACAAATGAGGGTGGTAAACAGAGAGCTCTGAGAGAACAGATGGAAAGAAGCCATCTGTGTATAAGGGATTAGAAAAGGGATAGGAAGAAATGGCATCAGCAAATGAGATACCATAAGTGAGGTTTAGACAAGAAAAGGCCATGGAATAGAGGGAGGAATGATTCACATACAACATTTATATGTTGGGTAGGCTTCCAATGTGGCTGATCTCTGTTCTCTAAAAGGCAGAAACAGGGGTTTCAGTTTATGGAGGAGAAAATAATAGCGACTGGGTCTCATAGAATCAAGGTTAAACATTACTTTGCAGTGGAAAATGTCCTTAAATTTCAAACTGACCTGCCTCCATCTCCATAATGCTGTGGTCAAAGGTGTGTACCAACACACTCACTAAGTATACTGTGATTTTTTTCTTAAGACAGGACCTCACTATGGAATTTTTTTCTTGTGAGATAAAAGTTGCTATGGAGACCACTATACCTCAAGCTCACAGAGATCTGACATCCATCTATCTGGCTTTTTCTTCCCTCGTGCTAGCACTGAAAGTGTGTACAACCATACCTAACCTGCACTGGGATGTTTAAAGAAACTTATAGAAAAGTTGCTAGATAATCATCAAGGCAAATGAAGAAATGTGCACAAAAACCTCAACAGAGATTAAAGTTTGTGCCAGATAATATTATTTTCTTAGGCTATGAGAAAAATACAGATCTTACAATAGTTTCATAAAAATGTTATCAATACTTATTATTTGGGTGTACTTCTGAGATTTTGTTTTGAGTAAGCATCTCAGGTTGTAGTTTAGGTGGGCATCATATTCACAATTTTTCTGTCTCCAATTTTAGCAATATTATTTGTGTACTACTATGATTAATTTAATCCCAGGAGATAGCCATTAAAAGGTAAAATCTTAGAACATCAAAAATTGTGCTATGAATCCTAGCCCCAATCTGAAGCAATGAGGTTTCATTGGTTTAAAACTTTTTTTACATATTTATCATATTTCTACTTAATATTTTATATGAAAGTAAACAATCATGACAATAACTGAAAAAGTGTGTTAGATGGTAGAAAGGAGATTTATGTGAATCTGTACTAGTGGGCAGCAGACATGTAGGTACAGATTTATTCTAGGGAAAACTTATTTTGATGATGATTAACTAAAACATTCTACATTTGGGAAGTAGAGAGTTATGAAAATTTTTTTCTAATGTAAACCTTTTGCTTCCTGAGAGTTAACAGTAAGAAGTCAAATTATTTTGAATAATTTAATCTTTGGTATTTGTTTGGTTGTACTTTAATTTTTTATTAATATTTATCTTTCTCTATCCCTTCAGTGAAGAGAGTAGGATGGTAGACTTTTCCCTTTCTCCCTGCTTTTCTAGATTCCACACACAAGTCTCATCCTTAGCTCTGCAGCAGGAAACCTGTAACAGCTCTTATATTCCCTAGTGGATCCAAAGATTTTGCCTTTCTATAATTGCTCCCTCCATTCACTGCATTAAGTTCATCACTCCAAAGTTCACTCCAGGGGAACTCACAGGCCACTTCGGCCCGGGAAGCAGGTAGACTATTAGCAGATATATTTTCACTTTTCCCTATGTGTCTCAAAGTGCAATCACCCAGTCTCATACTTATCTCTGCAGGTGAACACCAAGCTTTGGGATGTGAGTTGCTTTGCCTCCAACACCAGAATGTACTCCTGAGGAGCCATAGCACATTATGACAAAGGAACCAATTACATTACACTATTAGAGTTTCACCTCTCCCTCCATTCTTCAAATTCAATTCCTGAGTCTCATCCCCAATTATTTATCAAAACTTCTTCTGTGACCTCTTCTCACTATTTGGCCCCTTTCCCAGGAGACTGAGTAAGCAGATCCTGCTGGAACACCCTGCTTTCCTCCCTCTTTTGAAGTCTGTCTACAGAGTCCAGCCCATCTCAATTTCTAACTCTTAGGTCACACAACCCAGAAATACATCTTACCTGATACCACAATGTAATTCCTACAGGTTACATAGAGCCACATCACTCTCCTGATAACCAGAGTAAAACAGAAATGAGAGAAAAAATCTTCCAACCAATAAAGACAAGACCAGATATATCAGCAACTAGAATTATAATCTTCCTAATCTAAGATGTCTAAATACCAGTGTAAACACGCAATCAATAACAACCAGGACAATATATCTCCACTGGAGTCCAGCAATCATAACACAGCAGTTCCTGAATATTTCACCATAGCCGAGGAACAAGACAAACATCCTTCATGCAGCTTGTATGAATATGGTAGTGGCCTTTTAAAAGGAAATGAATATATCCCATAAGGAAATCAATGAAACCACAAAGAATCTGTGCAAAGAAATGGATTAAACTGATTTATAGCTGAGTAGAAGATGAATCAACTCAAAAAGTCCAAAATGAAGGAAATCTTAAAATCAAAATTTTAGGAACTCATACAGGTATCTCAGAGGCAAGCTTCACCAATGAGTACAATAGACAGAATAGAGCCCTTTAGTTATTGAAGACATGATAGAAGAAATAAGTACATTAAAGAAAATATTAAATATAAAAAACTCCTGGCACATAATTTCCAGAAATTCTGGTTTACTACTATGAAAGATCAGCTCTATGAATAATAAGAGTAGAAGAAGGAAAGGAATCCCATGTCAAAGTCACAGAAAATATTTTCCACAAAATCATAGAAAATATAATAACCTGAAAAAAGAGATGCCTATAAAAGTTCATGAGGTATACAGAACACCAAGTACATTGGACCAGAAAAAAAGTCCCCTGAACACATAATTGTCAAAACATTAAATGTAAAGAGCCAATTATGAAAGGATGTGAAAGGGATAGGATGGGGGAATCAAGTGAAAAAGGGGAAAGGGGAGGGGGATGTCAAAGGTAGTACAGGGAGAGACAGGTAATATTAAGACATATTTGAGAAGTAATATTGAAACCTCGTACAATGGAAACTTCCTAAAATCTATGCATATATGAAGGTGATCAAGGTGAAATCACCAAATAATGGCCATCTCATGACACAAAGGAAAAAAGAATGGAAAATTCTAGTACTAGGATTGGGTTACACTTAATTGAGTTTTTGGCCAAATAGTCCCCATGGGAAACCCTCTCAAAACCCCACACTGTTGCTAAGAGTATAATTTGCTCTCCACAAACTGAAAGCAAGCCACCATTGCTAAGGACAATACCTATACAAATTAGTGAATGTGAAGATGTCAAGCTGGTCCCTACAGAGAATCTCCACTCTTGCATTCCAGTGTCTTGAGTACAGAAAAGCCCTCTGTATGCTCCACAAAGAGAAACACAATCATCAAACTAGATACAAATCCTTCTATCTGTAGTGGTGTAGTCCATGAGATTAGTTAGATAAATCATGGTTCAAATTTTATGACAATAACCAACCAATAATTGATTTGACTTAAGTCCTATTGCATGAGATGGAACCTATATATAAAACTGTTTGGGTGACCAAGGACCTGAGACTAGATAACCCAGGGACCTATGGTAAAACCAAATAATGCCCTTAAAAAGGAAAAAGAAAAAAAATAGTAAAATGACTCTTAACAATATTCTGCTATATGCATAGATCAGTGCCTTGTACACACATCATCAGAGAAACTTCCTCTTGCAGCAGATGGGGACAAATATAGATGCTTACAGACATATATTAAGAAGAACAAAATGCCCAAATGGATGTCTCCATCAATTTCCTCTTTCCAGAGCTCAGGGAACCCTTCTGAAAAGAGGCTGAAAGATTGTACAGGTAAGAGAAAATTGATATCACCAAGAGATATGAACCCTCAGAGACTGAAACAGCATAGACAGAGCTTGGGTGGTTCTTTCCCACATTCTCTGTGCCTATATAGTTTCCTCCAGTTTAGTGTTTTCTTGAGATTCCTGAGTGAGTGAATGAATGGGTCTCTGGTCCTTGTGCTTTCAATCAGACTCTTTTCCTTTTGTTGGTTTGACTTGTCTAAATTTGATGTGATAGTTTTTGTTTTTTCCCACATCATTTGGTTTACACTTATACAGCATTGTTCACCATTAGAGGAAGTTATGACAAGAAGTCAAACAGCACAGGAACCTGGTGGTTGGTGCTGATGCTGAGGCAATAGAGGCATGCTGCTTGTTGGCTTGTTCACCATAGTATATGCAACCTGCTGTCTTGAAGAACCCAAGGATGGCAGCTTCCACAAGGGTCAGGGCCCCCCTGCTTCAATCAATAATTAAGAAAGTGCCTTGCAGGTTTGCCTACAGCCAGATCTTATGGAGGCATTTTCATAAATAAAGTTCTCTCTTATCAGGTGATTCTACCTTGTGAAATGTTAACTTGTTCATAGGTCATGAACCCATGGCTGGAGATGTCATAGCTATAAACTAGAGTTCCTATTCTCATTTTACTAAATGGTCATATTGTCAAACTACCATCGAAAAATTTGTATTTATACTCATGGATTTGACCTTTTCTTTATCTTTTTATAGATTTTTTTGAAACTGCTTTAGTTAATGCCGAGACTCATAAGAAATCAAAATATTCAGCATAAGTGTGAGTGCTCAGTCATTGATGTTATCTCTATCACTCCCTATGCAAGGCTCAGGAAATATCATGGAACAGGAAGTTGAAAGTAAAAGTTAGAGAATGGGGTAGAGTGTTTTGAAATTTTACTCTGTGAATATTGTCCTCTGAACAAGAATTTGCTATTGGGCTAATGTGTTCATATCGTTAATGATTGCCTATAGAAAAACTGCATAACAAAAAGCCTATTAATATCCCAGGATGGATGGGGGAGGGTATCTTGAGGCCCCCTTCCTCATTGAAGATCTATTTGTAGTAGATGACTACTAGAAGAGAAAGACTTCCACATCCTTTTGGTCTAGGACAACTATAATTTTTCTCATGCCCACATGGATTGCCATACATCCATGTACATATGAGCATCTCAAGTAAGACTCAGTGGGTTGTATTGTTTTGAAAATTTTAAGTTGTGGTATGGACATATAGCAGAATGTTTAGTGTATTGGAGTGCTTACTGGCAAAACTAGCAGAACATGATAAACTATCTTCACTTTTTCAATTTTCAAAGAATAGAATACTATGTAAAATGCAAACATGAAAAATAAAGTAAGCACAAGTAAATGGCATAGGAAGTTTTAATGCTTACCTAAGTGAAATTCTGAAAGCAAATAACTCAGGAAGAAGGAGCCAATAAATGATGCTAATTAACTTTATTTCTGAAGGACACCAGTTCCAATATCTAAGACCTATTTATTCTAAGAATCAGATTTTTTTCAAAAATACTTCAGAAACCAACTCATAATGAGTTTCCATTATAGTTTAGTTCATCTCTCATCCACCATCAGAAAAGTTTATCCATGTAATGAACAGTAATTAATTCAATAACCCACAGTTCTTAAATTTGCACACAATAAGAGACTTTAGAGTAGTGAGCATTAATTTGTGTTGCTATATTAAACCATTTTCTGCAATGTTCAGGGATCATTTGGGATGTGTTGGGACATATTTTAGAGGCAGAGGTGGTGGATGACTTTACTAAAACAGTGTTTTATGGGCACTTCACGGCAGTTGGAAATATGAACTCAGCTGTTGTGACATGTACAAGACCTGTACAAGCTTAAGCAAGACTAAATGCCAGAATGGAGCTAGAGGTTGGTTATGATGAGCCAACTTTGAAGAACTACTAGTGAATGATTGCTTCCTGAAGAGAGCCAGTTAACTTTATGAGTGTTCATCCAACTCCCCTGGATATTCATATACCCAAAAATGTATAGGCAGCTTTAATTGGAATGGACAGTTTTAAGAATTAATGGGACTTGAAGTGAGAGGACGTCTAACATGGTGACTCACAATTTTCTGTAACTTCAGTTCCAGAGGATCTGATGTACTCCTGGGCACTGTGGGTAATAGATTCATGTGGTTCACCTACATATATGCAGGCAAAATGCACCTTAACATAAAATAAAATTAATTCTGTAAAAACATGAATATACAAATTTGCATCCTTATGGAACAAGTGGAAAATATGGGAAGAATCAGGGAAGGGAATGAATGTGATAAAAATGCAATATATGGAATTATTAAAGTGTTAAAAGATATATTTAAAAAAATTTATACAAAGATAGATCATATAGAAGTTGAATGAACCCAAAGAAGATTAGTATTTTAACAGTTAGAAGAAGTTCAATGAAAGGAATGCCATATTTTATAATTATATACATGAACATTCAGAGAAAATGGAAAGCCCTAGAAAGTTGAATTTAATAAACTCCTTTATAAAGATTTAAGTTTTTATTTTGTAAATGCTTATGTGTTGTTATGTGAGATTGCATGTATATATGGGTATAATTGCATAGCAGAGAAGAGGATGTCAGTTGCTCTGAAGCTGGAGTTATAGAAAGTCATGACCCACTCAGGGTGTGAGTACTTGGAAACAGACTCTGCTCCTCTAAAAAAAAAAAAAAAAAAAACAGCAAATGCTATTGACCATTGAGCCATCTCTCCAGCCTATAAATCTATCATTTTCAAGAAAAAGATGTAAGAGCAATTTTATTGAACAATAAAAAGCAGAAATTAGCACAAATTCAAAATTTTAAAAGAATAAATATATTTTCAAATGGGAATGATGGGATTGTTATATGGCTCAATGTATAAAAGTGGTTATCACATAAACCCTATGATCATATCTTTCTCTTTACCTTCATAAATTATAAGGAAACGATTGACTCCACAAAATTGCCCTCATGTTCTCACTGATGTTCTGTGACATATGTGTATCCACACAGACACTATGCACGTATACACCTCAGATAATAATAAAGAAAATATCTTATAGGAAAAAAAATAGAAAATAGGGCATAGTCTATAAATACCCCCAAAAGACTGTCTTAATGAGGCACCATGTAGATAAAATTGGCCTGTCTGTAAGTCTTAGAAACACTGTCTTGATTGTTAATTGATGATGTAGAAGGATGTTGTACATTGTGGACAGCACCTTTCCTTACTCAGTGGGATCCTGAGAAGTATAATGGAGGAAAAATCTAGGTGAAGGCAAAAAAAAAAAAAAAAAAAACAAAGCCTACATATTCTCTCCCTTCTCATGACTGTGTAAGTAAAGAAAATACATTGAAATCAGTAAGAGAGAATTGATAAACCAAATATAAAGGAAGGTCTTTCAGCATAACAGATTGATCAAATATGATTGTAAAGGCAGGAAGGCTGGAAATGTGTAATTCAATTTCTAGAAAGACAACCCCTGACAAGTCAAGATTCCTATACCTAGCAGTGCTAATTGTCATAACTGAAAGAGAAATAAAAAACTTTATATGTTGAAAAATGTGTGATATGAATTAATGGTCATCAATTCTGTTCTACAAAAGAGCCTTGAGACAAACAAATGTATCTGTAAAACCACAGCATAAATTTGTTTCAGTAGTCAACTTGATAAACCCCAGTGTTACCTTATAGTCTCAGATAAGAGATTGCCTTCATCAGATTTGCCTGTGACTGTGTATTTGAGTGATTTTCTTAATTTATCATTGAGCTGGTAGGGCCCACAGCATAAACATATGGAACTTTTCTGTATGAGAAAACTAACAGAGTGAGACTCCGATTAAATAGTAAGCTGATTTTTTTTAATTAGATATTTTCTTTATTTACATTTCAAGTGATTCCTCCCTTCCTGGTTTCCCCTCTGAAAAACAAAACAAATAAACAAAAAAACCCTGTTCCAACCCCTCTTTCCCCAGCTCACCAATCCACCCTCTCTCCTCTTCCTGGCCCTGGCTTTCCCCTACACTGGGGCATTGAACCTTCACAGGACCTAGGGCCTTTCCTCCCATTGGTGATCAACTAGGCCATTCTATTACTATGCTGATTTGTATAATGGTTTCACTTCAGCTCCATCTTGAGATATTGCTCTGACTTCTCCTATAGGTAGATTTTTGAACTGAAAGTTTAATTCAGATAAAACCTCTCTGCTCTTTATTTGCTTCTGGTAAGAGTATTTTATCAGAGGAAACCAGAAAACAAACTAGATCAATAGTTAATCTAGAAACAAAATAACAGCTTGTGTATGTTGGCAGAATCACCAAAATGAAAGGAGTTATTAGATTACTTTCAATGATAACTGTATATAACTGTCAATTCTTTAATCAAAAGACACAGGCTAGGAGATTGTATCAAAAAGTAAGAAGTATATATTTGCTGTATGTTATGATAAAAGATAGACCAGATCTTATAATGACATGATAATACAAAGTGTTCCAGGCAAATGGAACTAGAAAGCAAGTAAATGTTGCTGATTTAATTTGACCAAACACACTTGAGCAAAAATCTGGTGAGAAATGATAAACCTCACATTGTGTTGATTAAAGGTATAATGCATGGAGAGGACAGTACAATTCTAATCACAGGTCCACCAAGTTCTACACAGAAAATACTACTAGATATAAAGTCATTAACAGTCATCTCACTCTTTGCAGTTGACATCTCATCTCATTAAAAACTAAATAGAGTATAGGTCAGTGGTAGAGTACTGGTTAACATGCATGAGGCCCTGGGTTCAATCCCCACAGAGTGGGGCCAGAGCAAGCAGGGCCAGAATGGGCAGGTCCAGACCCAGTGGGGTGGGAGCAAGAAGGGCTGGCAGAGGTCCTGAGTTCAATTCCAGCATCCACACTCATGATGGCTCATGGCCATCTGTACAGCTAAATAAATCTTAAAAAAATAACAGAATTAAATGATGTCCCAGATAAAACAGGCTAACAGATATCTATGGAACAGGAAATCTAAACACTGCAGAACACACATTGGTCTCAGTAGCTCATGGAACTATCACTCAAGTAGATATATATTAGGACACAAAGTAAAGTCTTAAGCAATATGTTAAAATAATTTCTTGTATTCTATTTGACAAGAATGAAATGATTACAAATAAATGAAAAGAGAAATTCCAGAATGCAATCAAACTCATGGAGACTTAACAACTCACAAATGAACAATGAATGGGTTCTTGAAGAAATTAAGAAACAGAAAGATTCCTACAATCAAATGAAGGTAAAAGATTTAACCTGTGGAATAAAATGAAAAAAGTTCTAAGAGAAATATTTAAAGCTCAAAGTACCTCTATTAAGAAACCAAAGAGATTGCTAATACAGTAGTTAATGGTTCACCTTGGGGATATTGTGAAAGAACAAAGCAAACACCAAACTTTGTACCTGGAAAGTGATCAGTGACATCGGTGTAGATATTAGGGAAAAAGAAATAGCCACAATAAGAAAACAAATATAAAGTTCAATAAAACAGAGTTATTTCTTTCACAAATAAACTATATTGATCAAATCTTATCTGTATAATCAAAAAAATAGCAAATGTCAAAACTAATACAATAAGACATGAAAGGGGAGCCATTATGACAACACAAGAGAAATTCAAAAATTTTTATTTACTTTTAAAAGCATGCCACTAAACTCAAAAGCCTAAAAGATATGGATGAATTTGTAAACATACAAAAATTACCAAAATGAAACTAATATTACTTTTAAAACAATTAAGCAGGTACAGACGGAGAGAAGGCTCAGCAGTTAAAATCATTCATTGTTCTACTATAGGACATGGATTCAGTTTACAGTACACCTGGTAGTTCACAATGTCCTATTAAAACCTAGACATAAGTCACCCAAAGCAAAACCCATATATGCAAGGATAACACTTCTACAAGTAAACGAAATAAACCTTAAAATAGACAGGCTTATAACAACAATGAATTTTCAAAAGTTAACATAATCTCTAACTAAAAAAAAAAAAAAAAAAAAAAAAAAAAAAAAAAAAAAAAAAAAAAAAAACTCAGGTGAATTTTACCAGACATTCATTCAGAGAGCACTAAGGTTCTCAAACTATTCCATAAATGAAGGCATAACCACAGTATTTTTCTAAAGAATTACCTTGATACAAAATCAGACAAATTTCCATCAAAAAAGAACAGTGTAGACCAAAATCTATGATGAACATAGAGGCAAAACTTCTCAATAAAATAATTTCTAACCAAATTGAGGAATACATCAAACAAGTCAAACACATCAAAGAATAGTGAAATGGCTCAAGAGGAAATTGTGTTTGCAGCTAAAACTGATGACCTAAATACACATAGTGGAATTTATCCTTTGGCCTCCATCTGTACATTTCATCATACATTCACTCCCCCATTACACACACAAACACACACACACACACATATACACAGAGAGAGAGAGTGTGTGTGTATGGGGAAGGATATATAATATCAATATAAATGTAAATATAGGTCTTCTCTCTGGTGAGTTCCTAAGCCGGGAGCAGCCAGCTGGGAGGCACAGGCCCCACGAGTCACAGAGGAGACGCAGGGCAGCAGGGACAGGATCCTCTCAGCTTCCAAGCTACAGAGGTGGAACAGCGACCTTAGGTGCCCCCTTCCCTGCAAGTGGAGGGCCTGCCTCCAGGGACCGCCTTGACCCGGAGTCTCTGGTGAGAGCAGCCATTTTTCTCCGGTGAGTTCCTAAGCCGGGAGCAGCCAGCTGGGAGGCACAGGCCCCAGGAGTCGCAGGGAAGACACAGGGCGGCAGGGACAGGATCCTCTCAGCTTCCAAGTGACAAGAGGTGGAACAGTGACCTTAGCTGCCCCCTTCCCTGCAAGTGGAGGGCCTGCCTCCAGGGACTGCCTTGACCCAGAGTCTCCTGTGAGAGCCACCATCTTCTCTCCTGTGAATTTCTAAGACCAGAGCAGCCAGCTGGGAGGCACAGGCCCCACGAATCTCAGGGGTCTTGCAGGGC
>NW_022196904.1:11718306-11731302 GCF_008632895.1 Mastomys coucha
ACTGGACCAGAAAAGAAATACTCCCCGCCACATAATAATCAAAGCACCAAATGCACAAAACAAAGAAATGTAAATATAAATATAAAGGCTTAATAAATAATAGGTAATGCACAATATATACATGTCAAAGTACCTTCACATTTAGATGATACAATTCTATCCATAAGAGTTCTGAAAGTGTTTAGGAGAAAACACTTGGATCTGATAAAGACTTGTATCATAGGGATGAGATCTAAAACTAACATACAAACATAAATAGCTTTTTTATCTACTAATGACAAATTGAGAAAAAAATCAGAGAAATAAGTCTTTCATGGAGTTTTGGGTTTGGTTGTGGATAATTGAGTGATTGAGATGATATTGAAAGTGTAACATTTAATGTGATGTTTCACAGCTTCTTTTTGAATACCAATTCTAACTATATAAATGCATTAAGTTTATAGAATGTGAGAATCATTAGTTTTCATATATTTTATATACTTATTTGATGTTTATTTATAATAAACTTAAAACTTTTTAAAATTTTTATAACTTTTTTAAAAATTTAAAAAGAAATTGTGGGGAAAGAGAAATATGTACACTCCGATAATCACTATTGAAATCAATGAGGAGTTTACTCAAAAACCTAAAAACAGATTTCCATGTGACCCAGTTTTCCAATATTAAGTATATACTCAAACTACTAAGATGTATACTACTTTATAGCTAGGTGTATATTACGATGTACTTAGGTATGTACTACTACATACTTAGATGAATACTACTACATACTTATAAGTATATCATTACATAATTAAGTGCACACTACTAGGTACTTAGATGTGTAATACTATATCCTTGGATATGTGCTACTGTGTATTTAGGTATATATTCCTACATACTTAGGTATATACTACTAACAGGTAGTTGAACATCTGTGCTCATTACAACTCTACCCACAATAGCTAGGAAACAGTTTCAGCCTGTGTGCCCATCAACTGAAAAATAGATAATGAAATTGTGATGTGAGTACCCAATGAAATTTCAATCAGTTATAAATAAAATTAAAATTATGAGCTTCTTAGAAATGTAGATGGAACTGGAAAATATACTTAATAAGGTAACCTAGGCACAGATAAACAAACAGTATTATGTTCTCTGTCATATGAGTATCCTAGATAAATTCTTAGTGTTTTAACCTGAAGTCCAAAGAAAGAACAGAAAGTTAGAAAGAGGTCATTAGAAGGAGGACAAGAAAAAAGACAACTTAAGGAAAGAGGCATTCCAGAAAACCAATAATATGGAAGTGGAGGGAATGAACATGAGAATGAAGAGATATATGCAAAGATAGGGTGGTGAGTTGAAGGAGATAATTAACCAGAGCCAATAACATATGAAATGCTTTATGATCTTTATCAATCCTATATCCAACAGAGGGCTAATATCCAATATATACAAAGAACTCAAGAAGTTAGACTCCAGAGAACCAAATAACCCTATTAAAAAATGGGGTACAGAGCTAAACAAAGAATTCTCAACTGAGGGGTACTGAATGGCTGAGAAGCACCTAAAGAAATATTCAACATCCTTAGTCATCAGGAAAATGCAAATCAAAATAATCCTAAGATTCTACCTCACACCATTCAGAATGGCTAAGATAAAAATCTCAAGTGACAGCAGATGTCAGTGAGGTTGTGGAGAAAGAGGAATACTTCTTCATTGCTGGTGAGATTTCAAGCTCTAGAACCACTCTGGAAATGAGTTTGGTGGCTTCTCAGGAATTTGGACATAGTACTACCAGAATACTCCTCTATACCACTCTTAGGCATATACCCAGAATATGCTCCAACATGTAATAAGGACACATGCTCTACTATGTTCATAGCAACCTTATTTATTATAGCCAGAAACTGGAAACAATCCCGATGTCCCTCAACAGAGGAAAGGATACAGAATATGTGGTACATTAACAGAATGGAGTACTACTCAGCTACTAAATACAATGAATTTATCAAATTCTTAGGGAAATGGATGTATCCGGAGAATATCATCCTGAATGAGGTAGCCCAATTGACGTGTCAGAATGGCAGGTCACATCAGAACATACCACACTAAGCCCAAACAGTTCCACATGTAAGAGGTTTAATTGACAGGGAGAGAGGTAACAGTAGTGGAAAGAGAGGAGGGAGAGAGAGAATGAGATGGAGGAATGTTCCCTGTATATGTATGGGTTCTGAAGTAGTGGCCACAGATAAAGGTGGGAGGTGAGCCCAGTAGATCCTGGGTATATGGTGACTGTTGCCCTCTCAACAGGTCTGTGAGACCTGCCCATGTGACTCCACAGGCTTTGGAGGTCCTGATGCTAACATGCCTCCATTTTTGATATTATAAAGAGAAGGAAAGTAAAAAGGAAGAGGAAGCCGATTGTGAAAAAGGAACAAGGGTGTCATGTCTCTTAAGCTACTTCCTGTTGTCTAGGGGCATCATCAATGGGGGGTAGCTGGCTTTCACCACCGAGATTGACTTGGTAAATGTTTGCATTAGTTTCCTCTGTGGACAATGGCTCATCTGTGGGCAGCGGCTGGTAATCCTGTAACAGGAGCTTATTAATAGTCTGGTTAGAAATGTTTTGTATTTGTCATTGAAGAAATGTAGAAACAAGATTAATGAGGCAGCGAGCAAATAATAACACCAGGAAGATGACTAGGAAAGGAGTTACAAATGGGAGTATCCACTTCCATATGGGGTTTTCAAAAATCCCAGAACTGGAAGTCTCATGGTCCCTGAAAATTTTTATGTCTGACTGTAGCTCCTGGATTTGATTTCTTACTATCCCAGATTAGTTGACATAGAAACAGCATTCTTCTTGGAGGAACAGGCAAAGACCACCTTCTTTAGCTGTCAGAACATCTAGTCCCTGTTTGTTCTGAAGTACCATGGCTGCCAAAGAACCAATCTGTTTTTGGATAGTAAACACAGTTTCAGACATTTTTTGAAAATAGCTTTGAAACTGGGATGTGAATGTATTATATTGGGTCATGGAAGTCATTATCCCTGCAACTCCAGTAACAACACCTATATTCCTGTAGTAGCCAAGAGTGGCACAACTTGGACTGTCCTCTAATGCTGGGCAGCTATCATATCTATAACTGGGATTGGCAGGGGCTCATTTCCCTGGATTGGCCCCATGTCATGGAAAAGATGTACTAATGTGCAAACTCCTGACCAGCTAGCAGTTAGGCAATGATATTCCTGAGTGCCACACAGAATTGACATGTTTTGAATTATAGGGCATTGTGGCAGAGATGATATGTCAAGGGTTATGTTTCTATTGCAGTCTAGGGTGCTCTTCATTCCGACTGAATGAGTCCTAGAGTCCTTGAAACAGGTTGCCATACCAAAGAGAGGGACAGAAGAAAGGTATGGATTCATGGTGAAATTGGATCCATGGCAGCTGACAAAGGGTGAGGTAACATTACTTGGCAGTATCACTGAAGATGCTGTGACAATTGTGAGTTAGTTCCATGGGGTACACATAACCAGCAATCATTAAAGTGTCCAGGTCTGGTGACAATAAAGAGTTGTTATGCTGAGGTCAAGGTCTGAAGGAAAAGGTGAAATGGCAGGTTATTTCCATTTATGAGGGGCGATATCAAAGTGGTAAGGACCTCAGAGGAGTATTTGATTATCTCCACTGTTTTTCTGATATCCAGGGGTTGGGCAATTGAGGCATTTTTTTTCTGAATATGGACAGTGCTTACTGGGAACCAGGGCTGATTTTTACTGTAGAGCTTACCAACAACTCCTGTCTCCCACATGGAATCCCATGGGTCTCATATGTAGGAAAAGAGTGTCTTGTGGTGTTGATAGAAGAAATGATTGATCTATGATCCTAGCATATGTATCTGATAAGACCAATATAGGCAGCCCCCATATTCACCTGGCCACTTTCTACAATAATCTTTTGTTTGGCCAAAGAGAAAGCAGGTATAGCGATCATAGCACTTAGATGGGATTACAGATACCAAGATGATAGCAATTTGGATTGGTTCCTGACATCCGGCTATGGAGTAGCTTCCTGACCCTGTTTGGAAAGAGTGTTTGCTATCTGTGGGGGTTTTTTGATCCTTGAATCTCCAGATATAAGGGCTACCCTGGATAGAAATGAACAGCAGGGGAAGGATGAGAAACCTATGTCTAATCCAGTGAGATCAAGATGGAGTGGAGTCTCATTTTCTGGGATTGGGGACAAGGTGGGCAGTCTCATTGTCCTCTGGAGCTTAAGAGAGCATGATCCTGTTAAAATTGATGTGCATGAAGAAGAGTCATTTTTAGGTGGAGGAATGAAAGGTTTGAGGTGAGATAGATGAATCCAATGAGAGAGTCCCTCGAGTTTAGCAGCTGTAGGGGTCACAAGAATTACTTTAAAAGGGCCCTGACATTTGAGAGAGAGAGGTGAGGGCTGATGACCTGTAGGGGATAGAAGGACTTGGTCTCTAATGTTGATAGGCAGTGGACAGGATACAGTGTATGGTCGAGGTAGATGGTGGTCAGCAAAGTTACATAGGAGAGAACGGAGGTGGCAAAGTAATGGGGTAAATAGATGGTCTGGGAGGGGAGAGCATTTAGGTGAAAGACCAGGAGTTAGGACTGGACATCCATACATGAGTTTAAAGTGAGATATGAGGAGAGGTCTCTTTGAGAGAGCTCATAACCTAAAAAGAGCCAGAGGTAGGAGTTTTACCCAATCAAGGTGACGTTCCTGTGACAGCTTAACAAGAGTGGTTTTTAAAGAGCAATTAGTTCTTTCTACCTTACCAGAAGATTGAGCATGGTAAGGAATGTGAAAATGACAGGGGATGTCAAAGGCCTTAGATAGGACTTGCGAGATTTGGGAAGTAAATTCAGGACCATTGTCTGATTGGAGAGAGGCTGAGACACCAAACTGAAGAATGATCTCTTGGAGGAAGAGATCAGAGACTGTCTGAGCCCTTTTGTTAGTTGTGAGAAATGCCTCTACTCACCTCTAGAAGGTGTCCACCAAGACCAGGAGGTACTTGGCATGCCTGACAGTGGGCAGGTGGGTAAAGTCAAGTTCACAGTCAGTTCCAAGAAGGGAAACTCTAGCCTGATGTGTAGGAATAGGGGTGCTAGAATACCTTGAGTTGGGGTCAGACTTCTGACAGATTCCCCAAGAAGCAGTGATAGATTTTAAGAAGCTTAAGTCCTCAGGAGTGGGCTGTAGAGAGAGAGAGTATTGAGCTTGGTTTATGTACCTGGTAGAGTCCAGTAATTGGATGACATTGGGAGAATGGTGTTTAGCTACAGAGGGGTTCTGGACATCCCAGATTCAGGGATCTACCTGAGGATCTGGTAAAGGAAATAACATGGTACTGTTAGTAGGTTGCCTGGCTAGGAGAAGGAGCAGAGGAACTGCTGTTGAGCCTGGGGTTAGGTGAATGTGGAGAGCAAAGGAAATAGAGGCTCCCAGCCTAGTTAGAAGATCCCTCCCCAATAAGGGGACAGGACATGTTGGCACTACCAAAAAGGAATGGGTGAGAGGTACACCCCTAAAAGTGCACCTAAGTGGTGGGGTCTGGAGAGCAAAGTAAGGTTGTCTTCTTACTCTGACAACAGGAAAACGAGAAGGAGAAATGGGTCCCCAAAACTTAGTCAGGACTGAGTAAGTGGCTCCAGTGTCCAAGATGAAGGAGATGGGCAGCCCACATAACACAATATCTATCCAGGGCTCCCTGCTAGTGATGGCAGTTGCCGGGTCAAGGGAGCTTGGGCCTCCTCAGTCAGCCATAGCCAAGCCTAGGAGATCAGTTGGAGGGTTATCTGGGTGTGATGTTCCCCTGTTCTGCATAACATGAGGGCAATCAACCATCCAATATCCCTCTTGATGGCACCTAGGGCATGGCCCTCTTGTCTTGTGGAACTTAGGGAAGGCTTTTGCCCAATGAACTTTTTTACCACATTTCTAGCAGGTACCATGTGATCCCTGAGTCTTAGGCGACCATGAGTCTGGGGTAGTGGCTGGGGCTGGTCAGACAGCCTTTGCCAGCATATGGTATTTTTGTTTGCAGACTTTATCATCTCTCCCATGGTACACTTTGAAGGCCAGTGCTAAGACTTCTGCCTGTGTAGTTAGGGATTCCTTCTCCAGATTTTTCAGTTTAGCTCTTATGTTGGGGTAGCTCTGGGAAAAGAAGTAGATCATCAGAAGTTGCTTACATTCTGGGTTTTCAGGATCCAGATTAGTATGATGTAATAAAGACTTCTTAAGGCATTCTAAATATTGAGATGGATTCTCCTGCTTGTCCTGGACAACCTCTTGGAGTTTTTCAAAATTTACTGGCTTTAAGGTTGGTTTTCTAAGACCATCCAGAAGGTATGTAATGAGCCTGTCCCTGGCTAAAATATCACCTGCAGAATTGTAATTCCACCGGGATCCTGGTCTGGCACTGTCTCAGAACCAATTGGGTATGTGCCATCTATTTGGTGAATCCCGCCTGTATACACTCTTGCTGCTACCCAGACTCATCTGTGTTCCTCAGAAAGTAAATTATTATTAAGAATCATATGAACATCATGGAAAGTCAAGCTGTAAGATTGAGTGATATTCTGGAACTCTTTAATAAACTTGGAAGAGTTAAAAGTGTAGGATCCCAGCTTGTTTTCTATTTGGGAAAGTTCACTAAGTGAGAATGGACCATGTATTCTGACAAGACCATCTTCTCCAGCAACTTTTCTTAGAGGTAGGACAGTTGCTGGGTCAGGTGTCTCTGGGGAGGAAGGACTTGGATGTTTGGCTATAGCCTTATAGTGGGTGACAGGATGAGTGAAGGTAGATGCCAATGTTGGGTGTTTGGAGTGGCCCATAGCTGGCACAGAAGAAGAAGAGGAGGGATCAGGAGAGGTAGAACTAGCAGGCTTTGGGGCATCCTGGTAAGGAGGAGAAACTGAATTTGGGTTCTTGGTGGCTTGGATACAGGTCTGCGGCAAAAAGGGGGTGGTTCATTAGCTGGATCTAGCATTGTAGCATCACCTAGCAGAGGTTGTATAGATTTCATGGCTAAGAGAAGTTGGGTTGTAGAACAAGAAGAGTTCAAGGAGGGATTGGAATGGAGATAGATAAATGCTTGGACATAAGGAACCTCTTTCCATTTACCAGTTCGCTGGCAGTATGTATTAAGATCCAGTACAATAGTTGGATCTAGGGTACCATTAAGTGGCCATTTTGAACTCCCAACTAGTTGATATTTAATCCAGATCTTATTGCAGAGATATATTAATTTTGATGCCTTCAAGTCAGGCATCAGCCTCAAAGATTTGAGAATTTCCAGGAGACATCCCTGTGGAGTGCCTGGGGGTACAATTAAAGACGTTCTGACACCCATTGGTGGGTAGTTGGACTATTTGTACTAACATCCTGAGAACAGTTCAAGAACCAAGAAATATCAGCCAAAGCTAGTGGCTCAAGTTGTCATGAGATCCCCCTAGTGGTTACCCAGCAGACCCCGGCAGACTGCTGTGGAAAGCAACCCACCCTGGATTCAAGGATTTTTTGGCTGCAAGAGCCCTGAATAGTTGGGGAACGAGAGTTGCTTTAGAGGGAGGGGCAACCAATGGCAGAAGTCCTAAGACCTGTGTCAACTGAGAGGCATTTCTGTAAACCCCGTAGTTCCCAGAGAAGGCTGGCCAGGCCATATCTGGGAAGTTGGAAGTCCTCCACTTGACTGATTCTACCAATTAATATGCCAGTGTCTGTGTGAGAATTATAGCAGACTGGTAAATGGAAAACGTGAAACTGAATGGGTAGGTGTGAGCCTGAGCAGAGCCTAACCCCACCTGTTAGACAAGGCGGGTCACAGCTCACGTGGTAGAAGTTCATATGTCCTGCAGTGCGTGAGGCGGTTCTGGCTTGGCTGCAACATGTTGGTGGTGTCTTCAGCAAGCATAAGCAGCTTCTGTGCTGAAAGGCTGCGATTCTCGTAGTCACCAGGCGAAGGGGCCATGAACTCGCATACTCATGGCAGCTGCGGTTTCTGGTGCATCAACCAATCCACTTGTTCATTACCTCTGCCGGTCCCCAATGCAGGGCAATGCAGTGGCTGCTGACAGAAACCGCCAAATCTGAGTCTCAGTACCAGATGATGTGTTAGAATGGCGGGTTGGGTCAGAACATACCACACACTAGGCCCAAACAGTTCCACATATAAGAGGTTTAATTGAGAGGGAGAGGGGGGGAGTAGCACAAAAGGGAGGAGGGGGAGGGAGAGCAAGATGGAGGAATGTTCCCTGTGTATACATATGGGTTCTGACTTAGTGGCTGCAGATAAATGTGGGAGGTGAGCCCAATGGATTCTGGGAATATGGTGGTTGTTGCCCTGGCAACAGGACTCTGAGACCCGCACATGAGTCTCCACAGGCTTTGGATGCTAACAATACATACATACATGTTGTCTCCCGGTTGGTGCTCTAGGACTGGGACGAACAATTATCTGTGGGAGCAAGCAGTTAGTAAAGAAAGACACAGACGCCAGGTAGAAGTGATAAGAGAGAGAGCTTTACTGTAATTCACTCAGTATTTATAGTTAGGCTTGGGAACCAGACCCAGAGGAATGCGACACTTGCCCATATAACATAAACAGGAGAGAATCCATTAACACCAGACCAGAAGGAGATCTTGAAAGGAAGATCCAGGAAACCTTTTAACATAAGTATGAGACTTGCTAAGTCTATGATCTAAGGAGCAGCAGTCAGGACTCCTTCACACAGCAGGTGCTCAACTCCAGCTTGCAGCCTGTCGGGGCTGCTTACAGAACCAAGTCACTCCCAAGCAACAAGGTTGGGGGACGGAGTCCACACATACATACATACATACATACATACATACATACATACATACATACATATATATGTATGTATGTATGTATGTATATATGCATATATATATATGTATGCATGCATATATGTACATATATATGCATGAAACATAAATTAATGAAATAAGAAACCATACATTTAAAAAAGAGCAATGAGTGATATACCAATGACTTTGGAGGGCAACAGAGAAAGGAAGACATCACATATGTAATTATATTTTATCATTATAATTTCAAACATAAGATAAATAAGTCAAAAGTAACCATTTCTTTCTTGAATATGTTCTTTATTTACATTCAAAATGTTTTTCAGTTTCCAGTTCTCCCATTCAGAAACCGCCTATCCCATCTTCCCTCCCCCTGCCTCTATGAGGGTGCACCACCACCTACCTACACCCATTCTCCTTCACTGGTATTCCCCTACACTGTGGTATTGAACACCTTCAAGCACGATGGCCCCTCTTCCCACTGATGTCCAACAAGGCCATCTTCTGCCACATATGTGGCCAGCAACATGGGTTGTTTGTTGTGTATTCTTTTGTTGGTGGTCCAGTCCCTGGGTGCTCCAGAGGGTCTGGCCTGTTGACACTGTTGCTCCCTCCATGGGGCTGCAAACCCCCTCAGCTCCTTTAGTCCTTTCTCCATCTCCTCCATTGGGGACCCCCAAATGAGCTCAGTCCAATGGTTGGCTGCTAGAATCCTCCTTTGTATTTGTCAGTCTTTGGCAGAAACTCTCAGGAGACAACCATATTAGTTTTCTACTAGCAAGGACTCCCCAGCATCCACAATAACATCCAGTTTTGCTGGCTGTATATGGGATGGATCTCCACGTGGGGCAATCTTTGGGTGGCCCATCCTTCAATATCTGCTACAACATTTGTCCCCATATTTCCTCCTGTGAGTATTTTGTTCATCCATCTGAAGAGCACTGAAGCATCCACATATTGGTCTTCTTTCTTCTTAGGTTTCATATGGTCTGTGAATAGAATCTTGGGTATTCTGAACTTTTGGACTAATATGCACTTATCAGTGAGTATATACCTTGTTTGTTCCTTTGTGACTGAGTCACCTCACACAGGATGATATTCTCAAGTTCCACCCATTTGCAAATGTCATGAAGTCAATATTTTTTAGGTGTTTTCTTATTTACAATATCTCCTTTCCATGTTCCCCTCCAAAAAAATAAAATAAAATAAAATAAGAAAAAAATAGAAAACCCAAAACTAAAATCATCCCCTGTTCCTTCCCCCCCAACGCACCATCCCCGCCTCCTGCTTACTGTCCCTGACATTCCCCTACACTGGGGCATAAAACCTTCATGGGGCTGATGGCCAAGCCAGTCATCAATGGGAGGAGAGGACCGCAGCCTTGTGAAGTCAATATTTTTAATGGATGTGTAGTAATCTATGGTGTAAGTGTACCACATTTTCTGTATCCACTCCTCTGTTGAGGGATATCTGGGTTGCTTCTAGCTTCTGACTATTATAAATATGGGTGCTATGAACATAGTAGAGTATGTGATCTGATTAAATGTTGGAGCAACTTCTGGGTATATGCCCAGGACTGGTATTGCTGGGTTCTCAGGTAGTACTATGCTCAATTTTCTGAGGAACCACCAGACAGATTTCCATAGTAGTTTTATCAGCTTGCAGTCCCACCAGCAATGGAGGAACACTCTTTTTCCACATCCTTGCCAGCACCTGCTGTTATCTGAGTTTTTCTTTTTTTATTAGATGTTTTCTTTATTTACATTTTAAATGTTTTCTCTTTTCCTGGTTTCCCCTACAAAATACCCCACATTCCCTATTCAGTACTGTAGTACTGCTTGAGGTGTTGGATGCTGATTCCCCCAGAAGTTCTTTTATTTTTGAGAATAGTCTTCCCAGTGTGGGTTTTTTGTCATTCCAGATAAATTAAGAATTGCTCTTTCTAATGCTATGAGGAATTGATTAGGAGTTTTGATGGGGATCGCACTGAATATGTAGATTGCTTTTGGCAAGATGGCCATTTTTTACTATATTAATCCTGCCAATCCATGAGTATGGGAGATTTTTCCATTTTCTGAAGTCTTCTTTGATTTCTTTCTTCAGAGACTTGAAGTTCTTGTCATACAGATCTTTCACTTGTTTGGTTAGAGTCACAATATATTTGATATTGTTTGTGACTATTGTGAAGAGTGTCATTCCCCTAATTTCTTTTTCATCATGTTTATCCTTTGAGTGTAGGAAGGCTACCAACTTGTTTGAGTTAGTTTTTTACCTGGCCACATTGCTGAAGTTTTTATCAGCTATAGGATTTCTCTCATAGATTGTTTGGGGTTACTTAAGTATACTACAACATTATCATCAAGTAGTAGTATTTTTACTTCTTCCATTCCATTTAGTATACCTTTGAACTCCTTTTGTTGTCTAGTTGCTCTATCTAGAACTTCAAGTACTATATTGAATAGATAAGGAGAAAGAGGGCAGTCTTGTCTAGTGCCTGATTGCTTTAAGTTTCTCTCCATTTATTTAATGTTGGTTACTGGTTTGCTGTATATTTTCCTACTATGTTTATATATGGGCCTTGAATTCCTGATCTTTCTAAGACTTTTAAAATGAAGAGATGCTGACTATTGTAAAATACTTTTTCAGCATCTAATAAAATGTTATCGTTTTTAATAAAAGGTACTTTATATTTTTGTACCAATTGTTCTAGAATTCATCTCTTTAGACTTCAGTTTCCCTAGCAAAATATTTACCAAATCCAGATAAGAAATAGACATATATCAAGGTTTTCACAAATTCATTGTGACATTTCACAGAGAGATTATTCTAAGTTCATCTTTGTCATTTGTGCATTTATAGATTCTATGGTGGAAAGACTTATAAATTCCTTTCTTACTAACTAGGAGCTGTGATAGATCAGAATCTTGATATCTCTGATTCCTTCTAGTGATTCTCTTTCAGTTTCGTGGGAGATTCCTATGACTACTAATCTCAATAGACAGTGAGACAGAGAATGGCACTGTGTGAACAACTGACCTTTGAACACTGATGTCTGATCAGGTTGCTTTCCCTATGGGCAATTTTGTCTTAGGTGATTCACCTACAGAGCTTGGGGCATAAGTTATAATTATACCTCATATACCTTATATAATTATGGCTCATTGACTTTGATAAGTATAATATAGTAATATCCACTGTACACTAGGGTTTGAACTCTGCTTGGCCTATATATGTAGTTCCTGAATGTTCCAGTGTGATATTTCACTTTATTCCTTAAAGCTGCCCAGGATCACTTTGTGATGGTTTACATCCTGGTATTCTAATGTAGTCTGAGGTGGGGATTTATAGTTATCATGTAAGATTCCTTTCCCACAGGTGGACAGCCTTGTCTGGCCCCAGTGGGAGAGTATGTACTTAGGCCTGATGCGATTTGATGTCCCTTAGTGGGTTTGTCCCTGGGTGGGTTGGTGGAAGGGACCTCCATTCCTTGAGAAGAAGAGGACAGGAATGGAGGGAGGAAGTTGTGAGTTTTGGATTGAGGGGAGAGGAGGTAGATGGCTGCAAGCAAAATGTAAATGGAGTAAATAAATAAATGAAAAAAAGAAAAAATATAAGGATATACATACATGTTTATCCAGCAAATAATTTAGCTGGCATTCATGCAAATTATGATAAATACATAAAGACTGAGTAATACTTATTTAATTTCCATAGAATCACACCAAGAAACTTTTGTTATGTCCAATCTCAGTAAGTAAAATCCCCAAATAAATGACTTATTCAAATGAAAACAAAATGATTTAAAGCTGTAATTCTATGAACTAAATTGGAATTTGCTTATAATACACAACAAAACAGTAAAAAAGTAGCATATATTTGATGACTCAAGACTCTATGATTCTAGCCATAAGAGATTACTCTCAAAGATAGAGAGATATTAGTAGTACTGTACTGCTTAGGTAGAGGACCTGAGATCAGTTCCTAGGACTGAAAGTAGGAAGTTTACAGCTACATGCAACTGAAAGTCCTTCAGAACCAATGAACTCTTCTGGATTCTGAAGGCAGCTACAAAGAGAAAGCTATATACATCATCATCATCAGCAGCAGCAGCAGCAGCAGCACCACCACCACCACCACCA
>NW_022196904.1:11731546-11766061 GCF_008632895.1 Mastomys coucha
ACCACCACCACCACCACCACAACCACCACCACTACTGTTGCTACTAGCATTAGTAACACTATCTTTTAAAAAAATCACCCTCAATTTCTCAACAGGATTTATTCTATGACCACATTCAGTTGTACAGATATAGGACAACAGGAACATAAACATCAGTATTCATATGATGCTTAAAAGTTTTGAAAACTTATTCCCATAGAAACATCTTTGGAGGGAAACCAGCCATTTTCTCCTGGAATACTTTATCAAAGGTTTCAGCTTGGGCTACTGTGAAGTGATTCTTCCAGTCCCCAGTTATGCCTGGAATATGTGAAGCAGATACATAGGTGGATTAATAATGGTTGTAACATTGCTCTAACTCCTCCTATCATATCTCTTACCATTTGTTTGATAAAGATCACACAGTTAATAAATCAAACTACCATTTTCTGTAGAAAACTTCTTAAACCTTGAAATCATATTCAGACTTCTCCCTCTGTGGAAATTATGTCCTATCTTTTCCTCTCCTAAACTTTATGCTAGACAATCTAACAGCAGCAACACTGGCTTGACATTTTTATATATTCAGGTTATTCCTGCTTCCCATCAAACCTGTTTCCATCACGCTATCCAAGTCAACTGTTTTTAACATCTCAATAATCCAATCAGTCTTCAATTGTTATGTCTACATTTTAGTATTACTTATAGAAGTTCTTCACAGTATGCAAACAACTTTTAAATAATATCATAAAATAGTTTCTACTTATGTATGTGTGAGTTCACATTAGTGGTGCAGATACACACAGTTATGAGCAGCATTTCAGCTGTCTTGATTTTCTGACCAGATACTGGGGACCCAGCCACTCTCAGCTTAGAACATTGCAGGACTCCTGTTTCACTCACTCATAGTGTTTTGTGATGCACAAAGATCTGTATAATTTCAGGCCCTGTCCTTTGTAGCACTGTCTCTTCTGACAATACATTGGTTTTCACCACTCCAACCCAGAAAGTCTCTAATTTTAGCCTTAGAAATTGTTCAACTGCTCATGCTGTGTTGTATCTTCCTTCACCCCAGTATCTTTTGTATAATTGCATCTTGCTCTTCGTTTCTTTATTAATTTCATTATAACATTCTCTTCTCATCTTTCCTCCATTTAGAACCTAGCAGGCCCCATCCTTGCTTTATTTCCTAGCTGTGGCACTGTGACCCATTCCATGTATTTCTGCTTTGAATATACACATAGAATATACATCTAATATATTTGAAAAGAAAGTGTTTCTGAAATTCCTAAATGGTTCACTTGCAAAGAGTGCCAGAGATATAAAACATATTCAGTGTTGGAATTTTTAATGAGTTTGTGAATACCTGAGAAAGGTTTAGGCAGTGCTTTTATTTTGCTGATGAGGAAAAATTAGTCTTTGAGATGTGACACCGTATGAGAGTGATGGATATGTATATGAATGCAAAAATGTTTACAATAGAAGTCATGCTTTTCTTTATCACATTACTTTCTTTCTGTATCATCACATAAGTTAATTTTAATTCCCCAGAGGGTTGTAATAAGGAAAATATAAAGAATTCATAAAAATGTAAACCATTGATACAGCATGATCAAATAATATACCATTAATTGATATGAATACAAAAGTGTCATGTAATAAGATGGGTACCTATCAGTATCCATGTCTACTATCAGGTTCCTTATTGTCTTCATTATTAAACATACTTTCTTTTTTTATTAGATTTTTTTATTTACATGTAATATGATTTCTCCTTTCCCAGTTTCCCCTCCAAAAAACAAACAAAACCAACAAGAACAAACTCCTGTTCTCTCCCCCCTCCCCATGCTTGCAACCACACCCTCTCCCACTTATTGTCCCTGGCATTCCCCTACAATCGGGCACAGAACGTTCACAGAGCCAAGGGACTCTACTACCATTGATGATTGACTTTGCAATCCTCTACTATACAGATGTTGCCAGAACAATCACTCCCACCATGTATACTCCTTGGTTGGTGGTTAAATCCCTGGAAGCTCTGAGGGTACTAGTTAGTTCATATTGTTGTTCGTCCTAAGAGATTGCAAACCTTTCAGCTCCTTTGGTCCTTTCTCTAACTCCTTCATTGGGGGCCCTATACTCAGTTCAATGGATGGCTGTGAGCCTCTACATCTGTGTTAGTCAGGTACTGTCGGAGCCTCTCAGAAGATACCTATATTAGGCTGGCTTTTTCTTTCTTCAGTCTCTGCTCCATAGTTAGTCTCTGCAACTCCTTTCTTGGGTATTTTGTTCCCCCTTTTAAGAAGGAATGAAATGACCACCTTTTGGTCTTCTTCTTGAGCTTCTTGAGATTTGTGGGTTGTTCTTCCTGTATTCCAAACTTCTGGGCTAATAACCACTTATCACAGTGTGCATACCATGTGTGTTATTTTGTGATTTGGTTACCTCACTCAGGAGGATATTCTCCAGATCCATCATTTCCCTAAGAATTTCATAAATTCATTGTTTTTAATAGCTGACTAGTACTCCATTGTGTAGATGTACCACAATATCTCTACCCATTCCTCTGTTGAGGGACATCTGTGTTGTTTCCAGTTTCTGGCTATTATAAATAAGGCTGCTATAAACATGGTAGAACATGTGTCCTTATTACATGTTTGAGCATCTTCTGGGTATATGCCCAGGAGTGGTATAGCTGCGTCCTCTCGTAGAAATATGTCCAATTTCTGGAGGAACTGTCAAACTGATTTCCAGAGTGGTTGTACCAGCTTGCAATCCCACCAGCAATGAAGGAGTGTTCCTCTTTCTCCACAACCTCTCCAGTATCTGCTGTCCCCTGTGTTTTTTATCCTAGCCAATCTGACTGGTGTGAATTGCAATCCCAGAGTTGTTTTGATTTGCATTTCCCTGATGACTAAGGATGTTGAACATTTCTTTAGGTGCTTCTCAGCCATTCGGTATTCATCAGTTGAGAATTCTTTCTTTAGCTCTGTACCCCATTTTTAATAGGGTTATTTGGTTCTCGGCAGTCTTACTTTTTGGGTTCTTTATATACATTGAATATTAGCCCTCTATCAGATATAAAATTGGTACAGCTCTTTTCCCAATTTGTTGGTTGCTGTTTTGTCCTATTGACAGTGTCTTTTGCCTTACAGAAACTTTGCAACTTTATAAGGTCCCATTTGTCAATTTGTGATCTTAGAGCATAAGCTAAGGGCCTCCTCTACAGGAAATTTGCTCCTGTGCCTATTTGCTCGAGGTTCTTCCCCACTTTCTTTTCTATAAGTTTCAATGTATCTAGCCTAATCCACTTGGACTTGAGCTTTGTACAAGGATATAGGAATGGTTCTATTTGCATTCTTCTACATGCTCTCCGCCAGTTGATCCAGCATCATGTGTTGAAAATGCTGTCTTTTTTCCACTATATGGTTTTAGCTCTTTGGTCAAAGATCAAGTGACTGCACGTGTATGGGTTTATTTTTGGGTCTTCAATTCTGTTCCATTAATCTATCTGCCTGTCACTGTACCAATACCATGCAGTTTTTATCATAATTGCTCTGTAGTACAGCTTAAAGTCCCGGATTGTGATTCCGCCAGAGGTTACTTTATTGTTGAGAATATTTTTGGCTATCCTGGGTTTATTGTTGAAACTTATGAATTTGCAAATTGCTCTTTCTAAGTCTTTGAAGAATTGAGTTGGAATTTTGATGGGGATTGCATTGAATCTGTAGATTGCCTTTGGTTAGATGGCCATTTTTACTATATTAATCCTGCCAATCCACGAGGATGGGAGTTGTTTCCATCTTCTGAGATCTTCTTCAACTTCCTTCTTCAGAGACTTGAAGTTCTTGCCAAACAGATCTTTTCTTGCTTTGTTATTATTACACCAAGTTATTTTATATTATTTGCAACTATTGTGAAAGGTGTTTTTTCCCTAATTTCTTTCTCTGCCTGTTTATCCTTTGTGTAGAGGAAAGCCACTGATTTGCTTGAGTGAGTTTTATATCCAGCTACTTTGTTGAAGTTGTTTATCAGGTTTAGGAGCTCTCTGGTGGAATTTTTTGGGTCACTTAAGTATACAATCATATCATCAGCAAATAGTGATAATTTGACTTCTTCCTTTCCAATTCATATCCCTTTGATCTCCTTTTGTTGTCTAATTGCTTTGGCTAGGACTTCAAGCACAATATTGAATAGGTAGGGAGAGAGTGGACAGCCTTGTTCAGACCCTGATTTTAGTGGGATTGCTTCAAGGTTCTCTCCATCTAGTTTAATGTTAGCTAGTGGTTTGGTGTTTACTGCTTTTACTATGCTTAAGTATGGGCCTTGAATTTCTGATCTTTGCAAGACTTTTATCATGAAGGGATGTTGGATTTTGTCAAATGCTTTCTCAGCATCTAATAAGATTATCATATGTTTTTTTTTTCTTCGAGTTTGTTTATGTAGTGAATTATGTTGATAGATTTCCATATATTGAACCATCCCTGCATCCCTGGGATGAAAAGTACTTGATCATGGTGTATGATCGTTTTGATGTGTTCTTGGATTTGGTTTGCAAGAATTTTATTGAGTATTTTTGTATCGATATTCATAAGTGAAATTGGTCTGAAGTTTTCTTTCTTTCTTAGGTCTCTCTGTGTGGTTTAGGTATAAAAGTAATAGTGGCTTCATAGAATGAATTGTGTAGAGTACTTTCAGTTTCTATTTTGTGGAATAGTTTGAGGAGTATTTGTATTAGGTCTTCTTTGAAGGTTTAATAAAACTCTGCACTAAACCCATCTGGTCCTGGGCTTTTTTTGGTTGGGAGACTATTAATGACTGTTTCTATTTAATTAGCAGATATGGGACTGCTTAGATCGTTATCTGATCTTGATTTAACTTTGGTACCTGGTATCTTTCTAAAAAATTATCCATTTAATCCAGGTTTTCCAGTTTTGTTGAGTATAGACTTTTGTAGTAGGATCTCATGATTTTTTGGATTTTCTCAATGTCTTTTGTTATGCCTCCCTTTTCATTTCTGATCTTGTTAATTAGGATACTTTCTCTGTGCCCTTTCATTAGTCTGGCTAAGGGTTTATCTATTTTGTTGATTTTCTCAAAGAACCAGCTCCTGGATTGGTTGATTCTTTGTATAGTTCTTTTTCTTTCTATTTGATTGATTTCAGCCCTGAGTTTGATTATTTCCTGCCTTTGCCTCCTCTTGGGTGAATTTGCTTCTTTTTGTTCTAGCACTTTCAAGAGTGCTGTCAAATTACTGGTGTATGCACTCTCCAGTTTCTTTTTGGAGGCACTTAAATCTATGAGTTTTCCTCTTTAATTGTGTCCCATAAGTTTGGGTATGTTGTGGCTTCATTTTCATTAAACTCTAGAAAGTCTTTAATTTCCTTTTTTATTTTTTTCTTGATCAAGTTATTATTGAGTAGAGTATTGTTAAGCTTCCACGTGTAAGTGGGCATTCTATTTTTTATGTTGTTATTGAGGAGCAGCCTTAGTCCATGGTGATCTGATAGGATACAAGGAATTGTTTCAATCTTCTTGTATCTGTTGAGGCCTGATTTGTGACCAATTATATGGTCAATTTTGGAGAAGGTACCATGAGGTGCTGAAAAGAAGTTATATCCTTTTGTTTTAGGATTCAAAGTTCTATAGATATCTGTTAAATCCATCTGTTTCATAACTTCTGTTAGTCTCAATGTGTCCTTGTTTAGTTTCTGTTTCCATGATCTGTCCATTGCAGAGTGGGATGTTGAATCCTCCCACTCCTATAGTGTCCAGTGCAATGTGTGCTTTGAACTTTAGTAGAGTTTCTTTTATGAATGTAGATGCCCTTTGATTTGGAGCATAGAGGTTCAGAATTGAGAATTCATCTTGGTAGATCATACTTTTTATGACTATGAAGTGTACCTCCTAATCTTTTTTGATCCTTTAGGGTAAAAGTCGATTTTATTCAATATTAGAATGGCTACTCCAGCTTTTTTCTTGGGACCATTGGCTTGGAGAATTGTTTTACAGCCTTTTATTGTGAGGTAGTGTCTGTCTTTGTCACTGAGGTGGGTTTCCTGTATGCAACAAAATGTTGGGTCCTGTTTATGTACCCAGTATGATAGTCTATGTCTATGTCTTTTTATTGGGGGATTGAGTCCATTGATATTAATAGATATTAAGGAAAAGTAATTATTGCTTCCTGTTATTTTTGTTGTTAGAACTGGAATTCCATTCATGTGGCTATCTTCTTCTAGTTTTGTTGGAAGATAATATTTTTGCCTTTTCAGGGATGTAGTTACTCTTCTTGTGTTGGAGTTTTACATTTATTACCGTTTGAAGGGCTGGATTTGTGGAAATATATGGTGTGAATTTGGTTTTGTCATGGAATATTTTGGTTTTTCCATCTGTGGTGATTGAAGGTGCAGAGAGGCGTTGCTGATACACCACCTTCACACAGAAGCTGAGAGGATCCTGTCCCTGCTGCCCTGTGACTCCCCTGCGACTCCTAATGCCTGTGCCTTCTAGCTGGTCCTGCCTTAGAAAGTCAATGGAGAGAAAATGGTGAATCTCACCAGAGTCCATGGCTTAAAGCACTCCCTTTAGGTAAGCTCTCCACTTGCAGGGAATGGGCAGAGTAGATTGCAGATCCACTGCTGTCACTCGGAGTCTGATAGGATCCATTCCCTGCTGCCTTGCTTGTCCATTCTGTGGGTCTGTGATCCTATGTCAGCACTCCTGTGAGACCAGTTTTCTCTTGGAGGAATTTGTGTGTGGAGAACTGTGGCACAGGGTCAGCTCTGGGTACAGACAGAACCTGAAAGGATCCTGTCCCTGGCTATTCCTTGGTTCCTATGACCTAATGGCTCTTGGTGGGTCCCTCTTTGTCCAAGAACTTGATCAGAAGTGGTTGTCTTACCTGTGCTCCCAGGTTTTCAACTCTCTTCAAACAGTATTTGAATACAGATTGCTGTCACACACAGGACCAGCTCCTGGTCCAGATGGAATCTGGAAGGATACTGTCCTTGTTTTCCCATCTTGCATTGTCTTTTAGGTTCTTTTTAAAATGGTGTCTTCTAAAGAAGCTAATCAAGGAGGAAGGACCAAGGGATGATGTTTGAATCTCACTTAGAAGGGGAAACAAAATAGTCATGGAAGCAGATGGAGTGAAGGAACTGTGTAGAGAGGAGATGAAGGGGATTTGGGTTTCAGGATCAGGTTTGAGGAGGGACAGGAGAGATGGCCAGATGGCTATGAGAATGAATAGAAATTTGCAACTGACACAGGTGGGGATGTCAGGGCATCTGGAGGACATGCCAGATATATGAGATAGTGGAGTCATTCAATCTATGGAATATAGGTATACTAATCGACTCACAAAAAATTTGACACAAAATTTATCCTCTCTACAAGAAATGCAGGCAGGAAGGATGGAAGAGAATTTGAGGGAATATCCAACCAATAACTGGCCCATTTAAAGACCCACCCTATAGGTAACCACCAGTACCTATATACTTCTATGCTTGCAGACAGGAGTCTATAATGACTGTCCTCTGAGAGTCTCAACAACATAGCAGCTCATTCAGATAGATGCAGAGACCTACAGCCAAACAGAGAATGGAGATTGGGCAATCATGTGAAAGAATTGGGTGAAGAGTTGAAGGACCACAAAAGGGGCAGGAACGATGCAGGAAGACCAACAGAGTCAACTAACCTAACCCCTTGAGGATCTCAAAGAGTGGATCACCAACCAAGAACACAAGTTAGACCTAGTCCCTACCCTACTCCACCACATATATGTAGCAGATGTACAGCTTAGACTTCCTTTGGGCTTTCTGGAACAACTGGAGCCAGGGCTATCTCAAAAGTTGTTGCTTATCTCTTCTTATCTCTTGGATATGTTATTTTAGCTGGACTGCACTGTCTGGTTTCAGTAGGAGAAGAAGTGTCTAACCCTGCAAAGACTTATTGTGCCAGGGTTTGGGGGATACCAATGAGGGCCTACACCTCTCAGAGGACAAGGGGAGGTAGAATGAGGGAAGGGTTGCGTGAGTGTTTGATTGGGAAGGAGGCAGAAATCAGGATATAAATTGAATAAATGAAAAAATAAAGAAAATTATTGTTATAAATGACTTTCCCTTCATTGTTCAGGATTACTTTTATTATATTCTAAATTATTCTGCATTAGATTTTTTTCTAAACATGTTCATTGTTGACATTTAAGAATACCACAAAATTTTTCATATTAATTTTGATTAAGCTAACAGCCTGGATAGACAACCAGGATAAATCATTTTTCTCTCTACAAGGAATACACCACAATGATAAAGACATCTACTACCACAGAGTAAAAGGCTGGAAAAAGTTCTGTCAAGCAAATAGTACCAAGAAACAAGCTGGAGTTGCCATTCTAATATCCAATAAAATAGCTTTTCAGCCAAAAGTTATCAAATGAGATATGGAAGGACACTTCATATTCCTCAAAGTAAAAATCCACTAAGAAAAAGTCTCAATTCTGAACATCTATGCCCTAAATGCAAGGGCAACCACTTTCATAAAAGAAACTTAAGTAAAGCTCAAAACACACATTGACCCAACACAATAATAGTGGAAGATTTCCATACTCCACTCTCACAAATGGACAGGTTTTTGAAACATAAGCTAAAGACATGGTAAAACTAATAGAGGCTATGAACCAAATGAATAGAACAGATATGTACAGAACATTTTACCCTAGATCAAAAGAATATATCTTCTTCTCAGTACCTCATTGTACCTTATCCAAAATTGACCATATAATCTTATACAAAACAAGCCTGAAACAATACAAGAAGGTTGAAATAATCACATGCATCCTATCAGATCACCATGGACTAAGGCTAGACTTCAATAACAACAAAAACAACAGAAAATCCATATACCCATGGAAACATAATAACTCTCTACTCAATGACAACTTAGTCAGGGAAGAAATAATGAAGGAAATGAGGTGCCTAGTACTTTCTGCTGGGGAAGACTCTTGAGTGGTCTGCTCCAGTGAAGATACCATATCCAAATCCATTGTAGGGAACGCACTGCACTCAGAGCAGTTGGTAAGAAAACTGCCCCTCCAGAGTCTCAGAGATGCTGTTGGAAGGCTGTTGGACTCTGGAACCATCACCCACCAAAAACCCCATCCTCCCTAATACCACCTCTTCTTTGTCTCTTCCATCCCTTCCTCCTGGTCCTTTCTGCTGGGGCAGACACTTGGATAGTCTGCTTCAGTGAAGTCACTATATCCTGATCCATCCTAGAGAACCCACTGCACTCAGAACACTTGCGGATCCACTGCACTCAGAGTAGCTGAGGATCAGCTTCACTCAGAGCAGCTGTACAACATCTTGGTTACTCTACTGAAGACCCAAGAGTCTGAAGGCCTCCCAGGAGATATACTGCAGCCAGAGCAGCAGATCAGCAGCTTCTCTGTCCCTGTGAAGAGCCCCTAGTTGGAAGGTCCCACAAGTGTTCTGCTACAGCCAAGGCTACAGACCTACCTGGAGACCTGTAGCAACCCAGGCACAAAAGAGGCAGACTCCAGACAGTCACACAGACCAACAAACACCAGGGATATCCCAATGGCAAAAGGCAAAGCTCAAGATCATAAGAAAGAGAAGCCAATATATGTGGGCATCATCAGAACCCAGTTATTCCACCACAGCAAGCCCTAAATAGAACAAAACACCTGAAAATTAGGAAAATGTCCTAAAATCCTCTCATGAAGATAAGAGAGTCCTTTAAGGAAAATATCAATAAGTCACTGAAAGAAATACAGTAAACCATAAGTAAACAGGTGAAGAAGTTGAATAAAGTGATCTAAGACCTAGAAATGGAAGTAGAAACAATAAAGAAAACATAAATGGAGGCAAACCTGGAAATGGAAAACCTAGGAAAAAGGTTAGGAATTACAGATGTAACTATCACCATAGAATACAAGAGATAGAAGAGAATCTCAGGTGTAGAATATCTCATAGAAGAGATTAACACAACTGTCAAAGAAAATTCAAAACATAATAAACTCCTAACCCAAAGCATTTAAGAAATTCAGGACAGAATGAAAAGACCAAATGTAAGAATAATCAGAATAGAGGAGAACCAAGATTCCCAGCTCAATGGTCCTAAAAATGTCTTCAACTAAATCATAAAAGGAAACTTCCCCAACTTAAAGGAAGAAATGGACTTAAAGGAGCAAGAAGCCCATAGAATATCAAATAAATGGGACAAGAAAAGAAAATCCTCTTGTCACATAATAATCAAAACACTAAATGCACAGAACAAAGAAAGAATATCAAAAGCTGCAAGGGAAATTGGCCAAGTAACATACAATGGTGGATCTATCATAAGTACACTAGACTTCTCAGCAGAAACTATGAAATCCAGAAAAGACTGTTCAGAGGTCATGCAGACTCTAGGAGAACACAAATGCCATCCCAGGCTACTATACTCAGTAAAACTCTCCATTAATATAGATTGAGAAACCAAAATATTTCAGGACAAAACCAAATTCAAACAGTATCTATATACCAGTCCAGCCCTACAGAGGATCCTAGAAGGAAAACTCTAACACATGGCAGGTACCTGCACTAAAGAAAGGAAAAGATATTAGGCATCTCCCAATAAAGCCAAAAGGAGAGAAGTACAAGCACATAAAGCCACCCACAAAAATGAATATATCAGGAACCAATAGTCATCTGTCTTTAATATCTCTGAGTATTAACATACTCAACTCACCTATAAAAATACATAAGCTAACAGACTGGATATGCATGCAAGATCCAGCATTTTTCTGCATACAAGAAACACACCTCAATAGCAAAGACAGGCACTATTTCAGAGTAAAAGGGTGGAAAAGTTCTTCCAAGCAAATGGTCCCAGGAAACAAGCAGGAGTTGCCATTCTAAAATCTAATAAAATAGACATTCAACCAAAAGTTATCAAGCAAAATTAAGAAGGACACTTCATATTCATCAACGGAAAAATTCACCATGAGTAAGATTCAATTCTGAACATCTATGCCCCAAATGCAAGAGCACCCACATTCCTAAAAGAAACTTTACTGAAGCTCAAAACACATATTGAAATCCACACAATAATAGTGGGAGACTTCAACTCCCCACTCTTACCAATGGAGAGGTAATTGAATGAGAAACTAAACAGAGACACATTGACATAAAAGAGGTTATTAACCAAATGGATTTAATAGATATCTACAGAACATATCACCCTAAAACAAAAGAATACACCTTCTTCCCAGTACCTCATGGTACCTTTTCCAAAATTGAACATATAATTTGTCACAAAACAACCCTCAATAGATACAAGAAGATTGATATAGTACCATGCATCCTATCAGATCACCTTGGCTTAAGGCTGGTCTTCAAGAACAGCAAAACTTATAGAAAGCCCACATACACGTGGAAACTAAATAGCTCTTTACTCAATGATAACTTGGTCAGGGTGCTAGAAGCCATGGCCTTAACTATGTCCTTATGGAAATTTACTAGCTTACACGTACAACCCTGAGAGAACTTGTGTAGTCTAACAATAAGAATATTTGTGGATGTGGAGGACACTGTGACCACTGGTTTCAGAGACTGAAGATTGCCTCTGGCCTTCAGAAAGCCTGTGAGGCTCATCCCCCATCTTTGAAGCCTCTTCTTGTTTATGCTTATATTTCCATCTTTGACATAAAGTTTCAGAGCTTGATCAGACACCTGTCTTGCTCTCATTCTTCGTGTCTCTTGTCCTGCTTCAGTCTCTCTTATCTGGCCTATGGCCCTGCTGAACACCCCATAGTTCGCAGCAACTGGCACCCAGTGTGGGGCCCCTGGGTCTGGGGTCTGAGAAGACCACCACTCCCCTAGTAGGCAGTCCTCCCTGCCCAACCCCCTGCATAGGATCAGGGCTTCCAAAAGAAGTGAGTGAAGATCCACATAGGGATTGCCACAGGTCACTTACCTTGAAAGATAAGAAACTATGGGACAAGATTAAGTAAGCATGAATTGTTTTTAAAGGGTCTCAAGGAGTCCCTCAACACAAAAGGAACCCAGGTTAAGAAAAAAGGATCTTAAAAAAAAAGTTTTTTGAAAGTTTGTAAACATTAGCCAGATATTCAAAAAGTAGTTAAAGAGAGAGAAAATAGGTGTCAGAATCTGCCCATATGTCTGTCAATTTATGTTTATTTTTGTTTTTTTGTTTGAATGATTGTTCTTCTGGGTTTCATGTTGGAAAAAAATGGTGAAAACTTTATCTGTTGGCTGTCAATTCCTTTGATTTAGCTTAACTTGTTTAAAAGGCAGTCTCAATGTGCACAGCAGATACTGATAAGCCACTGCACTGTGGCTGGGAGTTAAGCACAATCTGAAAAAGCCCTGCTAGAGGCTGATTGTCTATACAAGCTGCTATTTTTTTTCATTTCTTTTTTTTTAATTTTTATTATATTATGATGAGAAAAGTTACATGATTTCAATTTGTCTGAATTTGTTAACATTTAAAAACATATTTTAAGTAAATAGAATTAAATCACATTCTTGTTTCCCCTTTGTACCCCAACCCCTCCCAAAGACCCCCTCTTCAATACCTACAATATCTTTTTTTGTCATATTCCTTAAAATTTATAAAATATTATAACAATAAAAATGAGTACTATAAAAGTTGTTCGATATAAAACAACAATCAATTTAACAATCTTATATAAATGTACAAGCTGCCATTAAAGGAGACAGCAGTTTTTCACTTGTAACATTGGTAACAGAAAGTTAGCTTAAAATTGGTAGCTCAGGGTTGGAGTCATTCTAAACAACAAATGGCATAAAGTAGCCCAGGAAAACAGGACTTTTAAGATACTTCTAAATTGGGATAATATTTATGTAATTCTTATCCTAGAAACTAGACTTATAAAGGACAGGATTTAAAACAATGTCTCTTTAATGAAGCATTAAAAATTGTAGTGTCATGCATTCATATGTAAGAACTGGCAGGCAAAGTTCAAAATGTGACAGTAATGCTCTTGGTTTTAATTTTAAAGAGAATGGATTGTTTAAAACTTTGTTTTGTTTGTCAACAATGGATACACCTTACACGAAAGAAACTTAAAAAGTATGGTAAAACTGCCAGTGATCCATTGGCTGTAGTTTGCAGTTTGATCACAGGTTCCGGATATTTAACTCACCCATATTTTGTAATTACGATGATTGCAAGAGTAATAATAGGTAAAAACAACTGTGACCAGTATGTCCCTTTTGCATAAGCTTTATTGGATACTGTGGTAAAAGCAAAATTTAACCCCTAAGGTTTGAAATGAGATTTCAGTGAGAATTTATTTGGTATCAAACAGGCTCCTGATAAACTGTTTCAAAGAGTTTGTACTACTAAAAACAGCTAGTAGAATTTTCAGAGACCCTCAAGAAAGGGTTCCTTCTGTTTCACAATTGTCTCATGAGAACATTAATGCAGCTCACTGCGGCCATGTGGCCATACAAAACAAATACAGACTCATCTGGATATACTAATCTTTGTGTAAAAATTAGACCCTCATGCAATCAGAGTTTAGCTATTTCTACTGTCTTGCAGGGGACTACAGTGCCTACAAGCAATGTTTTCATAGTGCCAAGGGGATCAGGAATGTTTTAAGTATAAATCATCTTAGGAAAATCTGTCCAAAAATTAGAGGCATAGACAGAGAATTGCTCCCCTGGAATCTGTCCTCACTGTAGTCAAGGTGCCCACAGCAATTCTTTGACAAAAAAGAACATTAATATGGATTCATCTTTCTTCATCTCCAAGTAAAGTTTTAACATCCTTTTGTGAAGCTGTTGTGGTGTTAATAAAGAATTGTAGGATAGAATCATTGAAGTATTTTGAAAAGAATGTCTTAAAACCCAGTGAGACATCTATTCCTAGTTTCAAACAGCAATTAAATTGGTTATTGCAGAATATTGATTGATATATGGCATATTACATAGCAAATTTTATAGGCAAAATTGGTAATATATTTCCTGTAAATTTATGTATGCATACCATAAAGAATATATCTACTCTATTTATAAACAGCCCTTCTATGGTAGAGAAGTATGCATGATTGGATTGCATGTTTATTCTCATGTGTTTCCCTCTACTTCAGCACAAATAATTGAACAACATGCTGTAGTTACTGTTTTTAAAGTACTAAAATCAAACTTTTAATTTATATACTGATTGCCAATATATATATAGCTCAGGGTTTACAATTGGTTAAAATTGTTCCTTTTTTAGATACTGCTAATGCTCAAATTTTGCAATTGTTTATGCATATACAACTCAAGTTAAAAGAAAGTAATGTTGCTTTAAAGGACTGTCTTTGGACATTTAAGAACTCATCCTACACTGCCTGGACAAGACCCCTTAAGACATTGCCACAGCAGATTTGTATGCCAGAAAGATTATAGGCCTTACACAAGAACAACTGGCCATATGATCAAATTCTTCACATCATCAAAATAGTAATGGCTTGAAATGATAATTTGGTAACTTTATAATATTTACTTGTTGAATTGTAAAGACTTCCTCTCAATGTCCTCAGTTTCTACCTGTACCAAAATAATGGTGTTAATTCTCAAGGACTTATACCTAATCAATTATTACAAATGGATATGCATGATTTTAAAAAAATAAAAATAAAAATAAAATGCACATGTGACCTTTTCAAGCTTTCTAGTTGCAATTGCCTTAACAGGAAAAGCAATTAAAAATGTAATTGGTCATTTCCTACATTCTTTTTCTATGCTTGGTGTTCCCAATCAGATTAAAACAGAGTATGGAACTGACTATTACAGTTAAACATTTGAAATGTTTTGTCAACAATTTAATGTTACCCATATTACTAAGACTTTATATAATTCTTAGGGACAAGAAATTGTTAAACGTGTACATGGCACTCTGAAAAATTGGCTTTTAAAAAACAAAAAAGGAGCAATTATTTCCCATGTGCATTATTTAAATCACTTTTATTTTTAAAATTTTAAAATTTCAATGCCAAGGAACTCTTTGCTAAGTGTGTACAGCATTCTACTACTAGGCATACTCATGTCTAGGTGAAATGGAAGGATCCACTTACTGAATATGGTATGATCTGATCAGGTGTTTAATATGGAAAAGAGAACATGTTTGTGTTTTTTCCACAGAATGGTACAAGAGCTTGCTGGCTGCCAGAGTGATTGGTGTGACATGCTGACCAGGGAGCTTGCTGAGTGCCCTGACAATGATCGATAGAAAAGCTGTATTGGACATATGTCACTGATTCACCCGTTTTAACATCCAACAGTATGGGAAGGCCTAGCAGTTGTGGTAATAGTAAAAAATACTAGTTGATGGATATGCCTGCTGAAGGAAAATTCACTATCAATAGTGAAATTAATTACAAAGGATTGGGAACTAGTGCCTCCGTAGGCCTTAATGTGGGAGGCGCAGCTACAGGCACTTCTACCCTAGCTTTGTTAGATCAAAAACATTGATAAAGAATTTCTGTGTCTTCCCATGACCCTAGTTGTTCAGTTCACTTCACTAACTCCACCAAGTCTTTGAGCTGGGATAGCACTCAGATACCAGAATGAAGGGAGCTGTTTTCCTCCCTTTAGTGTCCAACACCTCCTTGGTAAACTCTGTTGTGACTGCAAGTTTGTCTGGGAGGGGCTTTAGACCATTCTCTTCTCACCACCACCAAATTATCCCAATAATTTGCATTGTCAGTAAAAGCCTCCCCTGAACCATTACCTTCTTTAAAGAGACCAATAGCTTCCGTTGCCCAAGTTGCCTTACAGAATCTAGAGCATTTGACTTGCTTACAACTGGGTGGTCAATAAGAAGAGTTGCACCTGCTTATTTCTGAAAGAAGAATGCTGTTTTTATGTAAATGAGTCTGGCCTAGTGGAGACTTGGATCCAACAGTTACACAACTTAATTTGGAACTCAAAAAACAAAATCATCCAGTTTTCAGCTGCTGCTGATAGTTGGTAGAAATCCTCCATGTTCACCCTCTTGATGTCCCTCCTTGGACCTTTAATAAGCATTTTATTATTAGTAACCTTGGGACCTTTCATTTTTAACAAAATTACTGATTTTATAAAACAGCAGAATGATTCTTTGGCATCAAGATTCCTACAAATTCATTATCATAGACTTGATTTGCTGATAGATGCTTTGCTGAACCTGAGATTGCTAATTCTCCTTTAGAAACTGCATAGGATTCAGACCTGTGCATACTGGTATCAGAAAAAAATGAATCCAGTATGGACATCAGTGCAAAGCTAAGCACCTCAGGGGAAGGTCCTGCACAGATTGTCTCTCATTTCCCTGTGAGACAAACCTGGTTTGGAAGGAGGTTGATATCTATTCTTTAACATTATCCTAAGGATTTTCTAAGGCTCTGCCCCGCTCCCCAAAATATAGCAAGAGCCATGACTGTGGGACATGATGGTAATATGACCCACAGGAGGAATCAGGTCAATGCTCCCCCTGTTGGTTAATGCCAACTCATCCAAAGATGAGGCAACTATTGATCACCTTTTTTCAATCATCTTTAAAAATGATAAAGAGGAAGGAGATGCTGGGAACCATGGCCCTGTGGAGATCTACTAGCTTGCACATATAGCCCTGAGAGAACTTGTGTAGTCTAATAGTAAGAATATTTGTGGGTGTGGAGGAAACTGTGAACACTGGTTCCAGAGACTGACGATTGCCACCTGGCCTTTGGAAAGCCCCCCAGGGCTCTTCCCCCGCTCCTTGAAGCCTCCTCTAGTTTATGCTTGTATTGCCATACCTGAAGTAAAGTTTTCAGAGCTTGATCAGACACCTGTCTTGCTCTCATTCTTCATATCTCTTGTCCTGCTTCAGTCTTTCTCCCCTGCCCTAGGTCTCTGTTGAATGCCCCGTGGTTCAGGGCATCAGGGAAGAAATAAAGAAATTAAAGACTTCCTGGGATTTAATGAAAATGTTGACACATCATACCCAAACTTACGTGACACAATGAAAGCAGTGCTAATAGGAAATTTCATAGCATAAGTGTCCTGGTAATGAAAATGGAGAGATCTTACACTAACAACTAAAGAGAACAACTGTGAGCTCTAGGTCAAAAAGAAGCAAGTTCACCCTAAAGGAGTAGAAGGCAGGAAATAGTCAAACTCAGTGTTGAAATCAACCAAATAGAAACAAATACAAAAATACAAAGAATCAAGAAAAACAGAAGCTGGTTCCTTGAGAGAATCAACAAGATAGATAAACCCATTGCCAAAATAACTAAGTGGCTAAGAAGTAGTATCCAAATTAACATAATCACAAGTGAACAGGGAGACATAACAGAAATGGAGAAAATTCAAAAAGTCATCATATCCTACTCTAAATCCCTATACTCAATAAAACTGGAAAATTTAGATGAAATGGATGGTTGTCTAGACAGATGACACATACCAAAGTTAAATCAAGAGCAAGTAAACTATCTAAAATGGCCCATATTGAACAAGGAAATATAAAAAGCTATTGAAAACCTCCCAACCAAAAAAAGCCCAGGGGCAGATTGAATTTAGTGCAGAATGCTAGGTGACTTTCAAAGAAGACTTGATTTTCCTCAAAATATTCCATAAAATAGAAAGAGAAGGAACACTACCTAATTTGTTCTATGAAGCCACAATTACTCTGATACCTAAACCTCAAAAGGATCCAAACAAAAAAGAGAACTTCAGAACAATCTCACTTATGAATACCAATGCAAAAATAATCAATGAAATTCTTGCAAGCTAGATAAATCAACACATAAAAACAATAATTATCCACGATCAAGTAGGCTTTATCCTGGGAATGCAAGGTTGGTTAAATATATGAAATCCATTAATGTAATCCACTATATAAACAAATTAAAATTAAAAATAAATCTCATGAAGATCCCCTTAGATGCAGAAAAAGCATTTGACAATAGACAACACCCATTCATGTTAAAACTATTGGAGAGATCAGGAATTCAAGGCCAATACCTAAACATAATTAAAGCAGTTTACTATATACCAACAGCCAATATCAAATTAATTGGAGACACACTTAAAGCAATCCCACTGAAATAAGGAATAAGACAGTGATGCCAATTCTTGCCATATCTATTTAATAGAGTACTAAAAGTGTTAGCTAGAACAGTAAGACAACAAAAGAGATCAAGTGGATCCAAATTGGCAAAGAAGAAATAAAAGTGTCACTATTTGCAGATGAGAGTCCTCAATGGAGGTGTTGGAGAAGGGACTGAAGGAGCTGAGGGGGTTTACAGCCCCATGGAGAGATCAAAAGTGTTAACATGCCAGACTTCCCAGAGCTGCTGAGGACTGGAAAACCAACCAAAGAATACATATGGAGACTCCTAAGACGTTGGCTGCATATGTGGCAGAGGATGGCCTTGGACATCAGCTGGAGGAGAGGCTCTTGTACCTGAGGGTGTTCAATGCCCGAATGTAGGGGAATGCCAGGGAGGGAACATGGGAGTAGGTGGGTGGTGGGGAGTAGGTGGTCAGGATGATGGGAATGGGATAGTGATTTTCTGAAATGAAGACCTTGAATGGGGAAAACCTTTGAAATAAAAATAAAATCAAAAACAAAAACAAAAATGACCCTGATATTCTTCCTTACATCAATCAGAATGACTATGATCAAAAACTCAGATAATAGCACCTGTTTAGGAAGTTGTGGAGAAAAAGAAATATTCCTCCGTTGCTAGTGGGATTGGTAACTGGTACAATCAATCTGGAAATCAACCTGGAGGTTCCTAAGAAAATTGGAAATAGATCTAACTGAAGACCAAGCTATACCATTCTTGAGCATATACCCAAAAGATGCCCCACCATGCCCCAGGGGCATATGCTACACTATATTCAAAGCAGCTTTATTGTGACAGCTAGAAGTTGGAAATAAACCAGATGTCTCACAACAGAAGAATGGATTCAGAAAATATGGTTCATTTACACATTGTGTTACTATTCAGCTATTAAGAATGAGGACATTATGAGTTTTGCAGGCAAATTGGTGGAATTATAAAATATCACCCTGACTGAAGTAAGTCAAATCTAAAAGGGCATGCATAGTATGTACTCACTAATAAGTGGATATTAGCAAAAAAATACAGAATATCCAGGAGATAATCCACAGAAATCAAGAAGGTTAACAAGCCAAAGGGTCTAAATGAGGGTGCTTCAATCATACTTGGGAGTCATACTTGAAAAAGCAATCATAGGGGCAGAGGGAGGGAGCGACAGAGGAGGGGGAAGGGAAAAGGGGACCATGATCAGGTATTGAGGGGGTGAATATGAGAGAAGACCTGAGTGCCAGTAGGAGGAATGGAAATATGCAATCTTGGGGGTGGGAGGTAGAAGAACCCTCTAGAATGTACTTACAACCTGGGAGGTGAGAGATTCAGAGGACTCAAAGTAAGCAACCTTAGATGAAATTCCCAACACTGGGGAGAGGGAAAATGTTGAGTCCACTTCCAGTTAAAAGACAGGACATCCATTTCTGGGATAGACTTGCCACACCACAATCAAAAACTCTGATCCTGAATTATTCCTTTGTAAAAGTACTTCAGGGACAAAAACACAGAAAAGACTGGTGGAAATGTCCTTGAGATCCATCTTGAGGGGAGGCTCCAAGGCCTGATACTATTACTTATGATATGGTGTCCTTATACAGACAGGAGCCTGGCATGGATGTCTTCCAAAAAGTAGCTGACTGAGATACATGTAGATATTTACACTCAACTAATGGACTAAAGTTGGAGACTCCTGTGTTTGAATTAGGGAAAGGCTGGAAGAAGCTAAGGAGGAGAGCAACCTCATAATAATACTAGCAGTCTCAACTACCTCAGACCCTGAGATGTCTCAGATACTGAGCAATCAACCAGGCAGCACACACTTGCTAGTATGAGGACCCCAACACATACATATACAACAAAGGCCTGCCTGGTCTGGCTTCAGTGAGAGAAGATGCATGTAACCCTCAAGAAACTTGAGTTCCCAGGGATTAGGGATGTCAGGCAGCCGGTGCAGTGTGCAGGTTGGAGGTAGGGGGTTTGAGGGATTGGGACAACCTCTTGGAGAAGGGGAAGGAAGAATGGTATGAGGACTTGTGGGAGGGTGGACTTGGAGGGAGATAATGACTGGACTGTAAAAAAATAAGGTTAATAATAAACATTTTTTAAAAAAATGTAAAAAGAAAATGCCCTGCAGCCAGATCTTATTGAGGCATTTTCTGAATTGTGGGTACCTCCTTTAAGATAACTCGTGTCAAGCTGATATACAACTATTTTATTATATAATATTACACAGTAGAGTTACATTTTAGGGTATGGGTCAGGCATGTGTATGAAGGTCAAAAAGAAGTTTGTGAGGATTCCTCACTCCTTTTTGCTTTCTGGATGATATGCAAGGAACTCATTGCATCCCCCTTTGCCAAGAAGTTGTCTGCATCTGCTGTACCACCTATTAACTTAACATTTGTTTCCAACCAGACCATAACAACCCATGGTATAGCATTTTCCTATAAGTAAGCAGAATTGTATCTCGAGGCTTTTATTTTCATCAGATTTCAGGATCTTACAGGGATACTTCTATGTTCTCTTGCTTTGTACTTTGTATGACTTAAGGTCAAAGTATAAAGCTACTGTTTTATTTCAGGTCCTATTTCTATCAAGTCTTGAGCTAGGGAGGAAACTGAGTAAGTACTTGCCACCAAACCTGAGGAACTAAGTTGAATCTTGGCAAAGTTGACCTCTGACCTCCACATATACTTCACAATGATAGCACCCACAAAATATATTAATGTAACTTAAAAATCTTTCTTATAGGTCTGGTGAGATGGCTCAGCAGGTAAGAGCACTGTCTGTTCTTCCTAAGGTCCTGAGTTCAAGTCCCATCAACCACATGGTGGCTCACAACCATCTGTAATGAGATACACTCTTCTGGTGTGTCTGAAGACAGCTATAGTGTACTTACATATTATAAATAAATAAAAATCTTAAAAAAAAGAAAGAATAGAAAGTGTTTTAAAAAAATCTTTCTAATATTTCAAATACATAGAATGATTAAAAATCATAAATTACCATTCCAGTTGTGTCAAATATTTTAAACAAGAAATAAAGTCCAGATGAAACTAGGGTTCTTTATCATTCTTCCATGTCTGTCTCCACAATTTATCATTACATTCTATTCTGTAGTGTAAAAGTCCATTTTTAGTCTTGTTCTCTTACTCTGTAATATTAGAAATCTGCAGTTTGCAGTTATGAAGAAATGACGGAGATGAGCAATGCTCTCCTATTGGAAAATGACTAGATAAACTAAGAATTATCCTACTTACACCATCAGACTCCTATTTACACCATCAGAACCCTGTTCTCCCACCAGAGCAAGCCCTGGATAGCACAACACATCTGAAAACCAGGATGCTGACCTAAATTCCTATCTCATGAAGATAATCAAGTCCTTTAAGGAGGATATAAATGACTTACTGAAAAAAACACACAGAAAAGTATAGGTAAACAGGTAGAAGCCCTTAAGGAATACAAAATTTAAACCCCTTAAAAATAGAGGAAGACAAAATTAAACAGGTGAATGATTGATTAAAATGTTCCATGAGCTAAAATTTGTAGTGGAAAGAATAAAGAAAATATGAATGGAGGCAACCCTAGAAATGGAAAACCTAGGAGAGAGGTCAGTAGCTACAGATGCAAACATCAACAGAAGATTACAAGAGACAGAAGAGGGAATCTCAGGAGCAGAAGATACCTTAGGACATAATGCAAAACTGTCAATGAAAATTCAAAACTTAAAAGGCTGTACTTTTCTTTGTTTGTTTGTTACTTTACTGTTTATTAGATAATATCTTTATTTACATTTCAAATGATATCTCCTTTCCCAGTTTCCCCTCTGGAAAAAAAAACTATTCCCTCCCCCCTACCCCCTGCTCACCAACCCACCCTCTCCCACTTTCTGGCCCTGGCATTTTCTTACACTAGGGCATAGAACCTTCAGAGGAACAAGGGCCTCTCCCCCACTGATGATTGACTAGGCCATCTTCTGCTATACATATGCTACTGGAGCCATGAGTCCTACCATGTATACTCTTTGGTTGGTGGTTTAGTCCCTGGGAGCTCTGAGGGTACTTGTTAGTTTGTCCCTAGGGGATGCAAATCCCTCTGCTCCTTGGGTCCTTTCCCTAGCACCTTCACTGGACACCCTGTGCTAAGTCCAGTGGATGGCGGTGAGCCTCTACTTCTGTATTAATTGGTCACTGTCAGAGCTTCTCAGCAGATAGCTATATCAGGCTCCTGTCAGCCAGCACTTGCTGGCATCCGCATTAAAGTCCCATTTGGTGATTGTATATGGGATGGCTAATATCTATCCAATGTCTAGGTTTGATGACTGCATATGGTAAGGATTCCCAGGTAGAGCAGTCTCTGGATTATCCTTCCTTCAATATCTGCCCCATAGTTTGTCTCTGCAACACCTTCCATGAGTATTTTGCTCCCCCTTCTAAGAAGGATCCAAGTATCCATACTTTGGTCTTCCTTTTTCTTGAGTTTCTTGTAGTTTGTGGATTTATTTTGGGTATTCCGAGCTTCTAGGCTACTATCCACTTATCAGTGAGTGCATACCATGTGTGTTCTTTTGTGATAGGGCTACCTCAGATCCATCCATTTCCCTAAGAATTTCATAAATTCATTGCTTTTAATAGCTGAGTAGTACTTCATTGTGTAAATGTGCCACATTTTCTGTATCCATTCCTCTGTTGAGGGAAATCTGGCTTGTTTCTACTTTCTGGTTATTATAAATAAGGCTGCTATGAACATAGTGGAACATGTGTCCTTATTACATGTTGGAGCATCTACTCACTTTATGCCCAGGAGTGGTATAGCTAGGTACTCTGGTAATACTATGTCCCATCTTCTGAGGAACTGCCAAAATGATTTCCAGAGTGGTTGTACCAGCTTGAAATCCCACCAGAAATGGAGGAGAGTTCCTCTTTATCCACAGTCATGCCAGTATTTGCTGTAACCTGAGTTTTTGATCTTAGCCACTCTGACTGGTATGAGGTGGAATCTCAAAGTTGTTTTGATTTGCATTTCCCTGATGACTAAGGATGTTGAACATTTGTTTAGGTGTTTCTCAGGCATTCAGTATCCCTCAGTTCAGAATTCTTTGTTTAAATCTGTACCCCATTTTTAAATAGGGTTATTTGATTCTCTGGAATCTAACTTCTTGAGTTCTTTGTATATATTCGATATTATCCCCCTATCAGATATAGAATTGGTAAAGATATTTTCCCAATCTGTTGCTTGCCATTTGGTCCTATTGACAGTGTTCTTTGCCTTACAGAAGGTTTGTAATTTTATGAGGTCCCATTTGTTAATTCTTGATCTTAGAGCATAAGCTATTGGTGTTCTGTTCAGTAAATTTTCCCCTGTGCTCATGTGCTCAAGGCTCTCCCTACTTTCTTTTCTATTAGTTTCAGTGTATTTTTAAAAGGAGATAGGAGTGGATCAATTTGTATTCTTCTACATGCTAACTGATAGTTGAGCCAGCATCATTTGTCGAAAATGCTGTCTTTTTTCCACTGGATTGGTTTAGTTCCTTTGTCAAAGATCAAGTGACCATGGGTGTTTGGGTTCATTTCTGGGTCTTCAATTCTATTCTATTGATCCATCTGCCTGTCATTGTACCAATACTATGCATCATTTATCACAATTGATCTGTAGTACAGTTTAAGATCAGGGATAGTAATCCCACCAGAAGTTCTTTTATTGTTGAGAATAATTTTTGCAAAAAGAGGCTGCACCTTTACTACATATTTGCAGGGGTAATATTGCCAGGCAATAATCACTTTTTTGTAGTTCAGTTTCTGGGAGTCCCCAAGTTCCGTGGCAGTTAAGTTTTTTGATCTTTTAGTTGAGTCCTGTCCTCTTTAGGTCCTTCAGTTCTCTCACCTCTTACACAAGATTTCCTGAGCTCCATCTAATATTTGGTTCTGAGTCTCTGAATCTATTTCCATTGGGTACTGAGTGGAGCCTCTCAGAGGACAATTATGCTAGGCTCCTGTCTGAAAGCATAACACCATATCATTAATAGTGTCAGGGATTGGTTCTTGCCCATGGTATGTTTGTCAATTTGGTCAAGTTGCCACCTGGCCAATCCCTCTGTCTCTGTTCTACCTTATAAGTTATAAATATATCTTCTAAGCAGGTCATATTTTCAGTTGATGCTTTTGTGTGGGAGTTGCTGTCCTTAACTCTGAGCACCCAGCCCACTCTGTGTGGTGCCATCCTTGAACTGGTAGTCCGGGATTCTATAAGAAAAGAGGCTGGACAAGCCATGAGTAGCAGTCAAATAAGCATCCCCTCTTTATAGTTTCTGTAGTAGCTCCTTCCTCCATCTTCCTGCCCAGTTTGAGTTCCTATCTTTTCTTCCTTCAATTATGGGCTATGATATGGCAGTATAAACCAAGTAAACTCTTTCCTCAAGTTACTTTGGTTATAGTGTTGCATTACAGCTGTAGTCATTTTGCCTAATGCTCCTTGTATTTTAATGCTAATTTGGATCCTACAGTACTAATTGCTCCAAAGATTTGAGGGTCTGCATGTAAGACACTTGGTGACTCTACCCACAGTTAATTGTAGTTGGTAAATAAAGATGCCAACAGCCAATAGCTTAGAAAAAGAGACATAGGTGGGGTTTAGATTTCCCAGGTTTGATACCAAGAGGAACAAGAATAATGTGCAAAGAGAGAAAGCAGAAGCCACCACGGTTATCTGAGCCATAAAATCATGATCATTTGGGCTACTCAATTGGTTCTACAAGCAGCCCAGATGAAATATAGTAAGGAGTAAGTAATAACATGGGATTATCAATAGGAAAGTAGAATCTAACTGCCTGGAGGATAGGTAGCTGCCTATCTATTGTGATACTTATGTCGTATTCAAAATATAATGGCTAACTGTGTCTTTCCTCTGGAACTCAACTACGAAAGGTGGGGTAGAAACCTTGGGACAAGATATTAAATGTTTAATGTTACACTCAGAAATCATAATCTTATCTTATTTCCAGAACTGAGGTGCAATCCCAGGGCCTTGCACTTACTAGGAAAGTGCTGTACCACTAGTCTAAATCCCCAAATAGGTAAAAAGATTAAGAAAACCATCCAAAATCTAAAAATGGAAAGGGAAACAATAAAAATATCTCAAAGGGAGACAACACTGGACATAGAAAACCTAGGAAAGAGATCAGGAGTCATATACGCAAGCATCAGCAACAGAATACAAGATGTAAAAGAGAGAATCTCAAGTGCAGAAGACACCATAGAAAACATTGACACAAGAGTCAAAGAAAATGCAAATGCAAAAAGGTTCTAACCCAAATATGCAGGAAATCCAGGAAACAATGTAAAGATCAAACTTAATGATAATATGTATAGAAGAAAGTGAACTTAAAGGGCCAGTAAACATCTTCAATAAAATTATACAAGAAAAGTTCCTTAACATAAAGAAAGAGATGCCCATAACCATACAAGAAGCCTATAGAACTCCCAATACCTGGAATGAGAAAAGAAATTCCTCCTGTCACATAATAATCAAAACACCAAATGCAGAAAACAAAGAAAGTATATTAAAAGCAGTAAGGGAAAAAGATCAAGTAACATGTAAAGGAAGGCCTATCAGAATTACACTAGATTCTTACCAGGGACTATAAGAAGCAAGAGATCCTGGGCAGATGTCATACAGACCATAAAAGAACACAAATGTCAGCCTAGTCAACTATACCCAACAAAAATCTCAATTACCATAGACAGAGAAAATATTTCATGACAAATACAAATTTACGTAATATCTTTCTACAAATCTAGCCCTTTACATGATAATAAATGGAAAACACCAACACAAGGAGGGAAACTACACCCTAGAAAATACAAAATATAATAATCTTCTTTTAATAAACCAAAAAGAAGATAGCCTCATAAACATAATTCCACATCTAACAACAAAAATAACATGAAGCAGCAATCACTTTTCCTTATATCTCTTAGTATCAGTGTACTCAATTTCCCAAAAAAAGGCATAGACTAACAGACTGAATATGTAAACAGGATACAACATTTTGCTGCATACAGGAAACTCACCTCAGTAAAAATAAAAAACAGACACTTTCTCAGAGTAAAAGGCAAGAACAGAATTCTCCAAACAAATGGTCCAAACACACGATCTCACATTGAATAAAATTTTCTTTCAACCTAAACTTGTCAAAAAAATAAGGAAGCACACTTCATATCCATCAAAGAAAAATCTACCAGGAAATGAATGAAATGTATGACAAAATGTTGCAGATCCAAATAAACAATATAAAGATTTGTAAATGTGCCCTTGAAGAGAATTTTCTCTACAGCAGCAATAGAACTCATGTTGCAGAAATGTATACTGAATCCCTTATTATAATGATGGCTGAATTACAGTGAAAATGCAAGTCTCAGCCTCAGAGGGTGTCAGTAGGTAAAGTAAGGGCATAAATTGGCAAGGAATGGGATCCTATACCTTGGGTTTGGGGATGTACGGGAGGACCCTATTGAAGCTGAGAACTTTGGTTCTTCAGAATCTCAAGGGTTTACCTCACCTGAGGAAGTAGTACCCTCAGCCCAACCCCTTGAAATAATGTCTTTTTCAAAGAAGGAAAATAATCTCTTAGAGTCTGATAAACCATCAGTGACTTTCTTTTAAGAAAATGCTGAGCAAGTTAATATTGATGTTCTTCAAGGCCCATCCATAATTTCTTCAATACTTATAATCAGACTCAAGGCAACTCAGGGTCCTAGGGGAGAGGTAGAAAGTGTAGTCCATGAGGAAATGTCCTACACTACTAAGGAGCTTAATAAGTTTTCTAATTCATTTGAGCAGAAGTTTGGAGAATATGTGTGGAAATGGATTTTAAGGGTGTGGAATAATCATGGAAGGAACATAAAACTAGATCAGGCTGAGTTTATTGACATGGACTCTTTGAGTGGAGATTCTAGGTTTAACATGGAAGCTCACATAGTTTTTAAAAAGGTGTCAGAAATTTGTATGAATGGTCGGCTGATGTGTTTATTAAAAGATGGACAACTGAAAAGAACTTGGATATGCCTGAAATCCCTTGGCTGTGTGTTGATGAAGGGAATTTAAGGCTTAGGCAAATTGCAATGCTAGAGTGCATATATTGTATAAAACCTAAAAATCCTCCACAGTGGGAAGGCCCAGAAGACATGTCTTTCACAAATCCTGTAAGATGCAAACTGGTGAGAGGGGCACCAGCACATTTGAAGAGTTTTATTCTTGTACTTTTCCTTGTACCAGACCTTTTGGTTGGAGATGCTACTACTCAATTGGATGATTTAAATGCAATGAGTTTAATTGGGCCCTGAGGTATCAAGGGCCAGGTTGCAGCATTGAATTGCCAGAGACAAGGTTGTTGTAGTTATTATAATGGGCATCTTAGACAAAACAACATTTATAATGACCTAGCCTATAATGGTCAGCACAGGAGAGGTGAAATTTATAATGGCATGACTTGTGTGGACATTTGGTACTAGCTAATCAGCCATAGTGTTTCTAGGCATGAAATAAATAGGAAACCTATTCCATATCAGTTTGACCTGTATAGGCAGAAAAATTCTCAAACAAATGAAAGAAAAACTACATAGGATTGTGGCAAAAGACAATCTAGGCCAGTGTATACAGTCAATTTCCAGACTTGAGCCAGTTTGCAGATCCAGAACCCCTTGAATGAGGGATGGCCAGGTTCCCCTGAGGAAGGATCTTGATAAGACACATAAAAGTTTTGCTGTTAGCCAGTTGTTCCCTAGAGGTACCTATGGTCTTTAAAAGTGTAAGTGTACACTGGGGGAAAGGAAATAATCAGACTTTCTGTGGTCTAATTGGATACAGGTTTTGAATTAATGCTAATCCCAGGAGATCAAAAGAATCTTTGTGGCCCTCCTGTTTAAGTAGAGGCTTATGGCCAGTCTATCTGGGCTGGTGTCCTGAGTAGACCTTGGGCGCAAGTTCTGCAGCCAGTCCCACAACACCCAGAGGAAGCTCCACTCCCAGGCACTTTGACACACCCGGGAACAGAGGTGAGGAGGAACCAACATCTCTCCCAACACTGGAAGTAACTGGGACCAATGGGACCAGGCACACAGGAACTCCACCAGTCAAGTGAATGTGGTTCTTTCCAGTCTGTCTGGGTTGGTGTCCTGAGCAGACCTTGGTTGCAAGCTCTGCAGCCAGTCCCACAACACACAGAGGAAACCCTACTCCCAGGTGATCTAACAAGCCCAGAATCCCAGGATCCCAGAATCACAGAATCACATAGACAGCTTGACTCTGAGGAGTTCTGACACAACCAGGATCACAGGAAGGACAGGCTCCACTCAGATTTAGCAAGGGCAGGTAGCACTAAAGATAACAAGATGGCAGGGGGTAAGCATAAGAAAATAAACAACACAAACCAAGGTAACTGGGCATAATCAGAACCCAATTCTCCCACCATAGCAAGTCCTGGACATAACATTACACTGGAAAAGCAAGATTCAGATATAAGATCATTTCACATGGTGATGATATAGGACTTTAAGAAAGACATAAATAGTACCCTCAAGAAATACAAGAGAACACAGGAAAACAGGTAGAAGCCTTTCAAGAGGAAACACAAAAATCCCTTAAAGAACTACAGGAAAACACAATCAAACAGGTAAAGGAAATGAGCAAAACCATCCAGAATCTAAAAATGGAAATAGAAACAATAAAGAAAACAGAAAGAAAGATAACCCTGGCCATACAAAACCTAGGAAAGAATTCAGGAGTCATAGATGCAAACATCACCAACAGAATACAAGGGATAGAAGATAGAATCTCAGGGGCAGAAGACACCATAGAAAACATTGACACAACAGTTAAAGAAAATGCAAAAAGCAAAAAGCTCCTAACGCAAAATATCCAGGAAATCCAGGATGGAATGAGAAGACCAAACCTAAGGATAATAGGTATGGAAGAGAGTGAAGTTGCCCAATGTAATGGGCCAGCAAATATCTTCAACAAAATTATAGAAGAAAACTTCCCTAACCTAAAGAAAGTGATGCCCATGAACATACAAGAAGCCTACAGAACTCCAAATAGACTGGACCAGAAAATAAATTCCTCTTCTCACATAATAATCAACACACCAAATGTACTAAACAAAGGAAGAATTTTAAAATCAGTAAGGGAAAAAGGCCAAGTAACATATAAAGGCAGGCCTATCAGAATTACGGCAGATTTCTCACCAGAGACTATGAAAGCTAAAAGATCCTGGGCATATGTCATACAGACCCTACAAGAACACAAATGCCAGCACAGTCTACTATACCCAGCAAATCTCTCAATTATCATATATGGAGAAAACAAGATATTCCATGACAAAACAAAATTTACACAATATCTTTCTAAAAATCCATCCCTACAAATGATAATAGATGGAAAACATCAACATAAGGATCAAAACTACACCCTAGAAGAATCAAGAAGGTAATCTTTCAACAAAGTCACACAAACCTAATTCCACCTCTTACAATAAAACAACAGTAAGTGACAATTACTTTTTCTTAATTTCTTAATATGAAAATTAATAATACCAACATATCTTAATTGATTGAAATCCAATAATATGAGCAATTAGAAATTTGTTGATTGTCATCCAATGATCTCTCTAACTTGGTAATTGGAAAAATAAAGCCAATATTGCGCAATCTTTATACACTTTCAGCTTGTTTGTTTGTGACAGTGTCTGGCTGTGTACAACATAAGGGTCTCGAAATCTTGCTTTTCCTATCTCACCCTCTCTATTTGTAGTAGTTTTTATTTCATGCCTATACACTATCCTATGGTTTTCAGAATAGCTTATATATTTCAAAAGTATTTATATACCCATAAGAAACATAAACGATTAAGTAGGGAGGTTGCTTGTAAACGAACAATGAGTGAGACTGAATGCTTTGCTTGACATTTGTAACTCTTGTATCAAGTTTGAAGAAGAGGACTTTATAAGTTACTCTTTCTCTGAGATGAATGCTTTTCCAAATTATCACAGCTAGTGAAACAAATTCTTACCCTCACCTAATGTCTGTGCCACCCTCCATGCAGAACCATTGTTCATTGAAATAGTTTGTGAATGACTTTATGGATAGACCATCTTAATACCTACATCATTTCTTAAATGAATGTAACCTGTTCTCTGTGGGCTGAGAATGAAGTCACTCACTCAAGTCAAATAGCTTTGACAATAGCAGGAAGTCTGTATCCAAAAATCATGCGTACAATTCATTTCTTGGTGCGGCAGAATTATCAACTTTTAGCTTAGCTATGATGGTGGTAAAATCCTTTGGTGATGTGAGGGTCATTGAAGTACAGCCTTATTACAATGAAATCCAATGTCTAAAAACTGTTCTCAGTTTGGGCTTGTACCACAATAAGAGCCAAGATTTGAAACTCTACTAAATACAAAACAAACAAAAAGACTTTATATATTTATGTTCATTTAAGATAATACCAGAAATGATGTATTTTTTTAAGTATACAATTAATATGTTTGGAGTTATTTAAAATTTATATTGAGAAAAATGTATTTTCACTATTGTTGTAGATGAGCATCTACATAAGACTCTTGATTGTTGTTTTATATCAAACAACTTTTATAATACTATTTTTTATTATTATAATATTTTATTAATTTTAGGGAATATGACAAAAAAGATATTGTAGGTATTGAAGGGGTGTTTCTGGGAGGAGTGGGGTTACAAACGGGAAACAAGAATGTGATTTAATTTTATTTACTTAAAATATGTTTTTAAATGTTAACAAATTCAGATAAATGGAAATCATGTAGCTTTTCTCATCATACTACAATAAAAGTTTCAAAAAATAAAGTAGGAGCTTATGGAGGACAGGTGATTAAAGGAATGTTGACTGATGTTTAACTCACAGTTGGTCTAGTAGGTCCCTGAACACATCCTGTTGTCATTTCCCCAGTTCTGGAATGTATAATTGGGATAGATATACTTAGAAATTGGCAGAATTCTTACATTGGTTCCCCAATCTGTGGAGTGAGAACTATGTGCAGTTGAAAAGACTAAATGGAAGCCTTTAGAGTTGCCTCTGCCAAAGAATATAGAGAATCAAAAACAGTATTGCACTCCTTGAGGAAATGCTGGAATTACTACCACCAAGGAATTCCCAACACATTTTCTTTTAACTTTCCTATCTGGCCAGTATGCAAGACAGATGGATCATGGAGAAGGACAGTTGACTATTGAAAACTAAACATGTAGTAACACAGATTGCAGCAGCTGTACCAGATGTAGTTTCATTACTTGAGCAAATTAACACATCTTCTGGTACCTGTTATGCAGTTATTGATCTAGCAAATGCCTTCTTCTCAGTATCTGTCCTTAAGGACCATCAGAAGCAATTTGCATTCAGTTGGTAAGGCCAACAGTATACCTTTACAGTTTTGCCTCTATAAATACTCTGCTCTTCATCATAACTTAGTAAGAAGGGATCTTCATAATCTGTCTCTTCAACAAAATATCACATTGTTGCACTCGATTGATAACATTTTGTTGATTGGACCAAGTGAGGAGGAAGTAGCCACCACTTTGAACTCATTGGCAACACATATGCATATCAGAGGATGGGGAATAAATCCAACCAAAATTCAAGGGCCATCTGCATCAGTATAATTCTTAGGAGTCAAGTGTTGTGTGGCATGCAGAAATATTCCTTCTAAAGTGAAAGATAAGTTTATTACACATGGCCCCTCCCCCCACCAAGAAGGAAGCACATTTAATGTGTCTATTTGGATTTTAGAGACAGCACATTTTTCAATTTGGTGTGTTGCCCAGTCCCAGTTACCAAGTGATTCAGAAAGCTGCTAGCTTTGTATGGGACCTGAAACAGGAAAAGCTCTTCAACAGTTCCAATCTGCTGTACAAGCTGCTCTAACACTTGGAGTATATAATCCAGTAGACTTGGTAGCACTTGAGGTGTTGATGGCAGATAGAGATGCTGTTTGGAGCCTGAGGCAGGTCCTGGTAGATGAATCACAGAAGAGAAGTTTGAGATTTGGGGGCAAAGCTCTACCATTATCTGCAGACATTTATTTACCTTTTGAAAAACAACTTTTGGCCTCATATTTGGGCCTTAGTGGAAAGTGAATGTTTGACAATAGGACACCAAATTATCATGAGATCTGAACTGTCCATCATGAGCTGGGTGTTATCAGACCCCCCTCCCCAAGTCATGAATTAGGATGTGCACAGCAGCAGTCTATTATCAAATGGAAGTGGTATATAATTGATTAGGCCCAACCAGGTCCTGAGGGACAAGCAAGTTACCTGAAGACGTTGCTCAAATGCCTCTAATCACTTTAGAATGCCATCTCCTCCCAAGCATACATCTATATCCTCATGGGGTGTCCCGTGTGATCAGCTGACTGAAGAAGAGAAAACTAGGACTTAGTTTACTGATGGCTCTGCATATTATGCAGGCACCACCCAGAAGTAGACAGCAGCAGTATTACAACCCCTTTCTGGGACAACCCTGAGTGATACAGTTGAAGGAAAATCTCCACAGTGGGTAGAACTTCAAGCAGTACACCTGGTATTACTTTTTGTTTGGGAGGAGGAATGGCCAGATGTACTACTGTTCACTGACTCTTGAACTATAGCTAATGGATTGGCTGGATGGTCAGGGACTTGGAAAGATCATGATTGGAAAATTGGTTAGAAAAACTTTTGGAGATGTATGTGGATAGATCTTACCAAATGGGCTAAGGATGTGAAGATACTTGTGTCCCAGAGAAATTCTCAACAAAAGGTGACTTCATCTGAGGAGGAGTTCAATAAACAAGAAGATTACCAGTTCTTTGGACAGTCATCTCCTTTTCCCTTGCCATCCTGGTCATTACTCAATGGGCACCTGAAAAACTGAGCATGGTGGCTGAGATAGGTTTATGTTGGTCTCAACAACGCCGACTTCCACTCACCAAGGCTGACCTGGCTACAGCTGATGTTGAATGCTGGGTCTGCTAATAGCAGAGACCAACACTGAGTCCCAGATAAGGCACCATTTTTCAAGGTGATCAGCCAGCAACCTGGTGGGAGGTTCCATTTTCTTCATGGAAAAGACAATGTTTTGTTCTTATTGGAGTAGATACTTATTATGTTTATAGATTTGCTTTTCCTGCATGTAATACTTCTGCAAAAACCATGACTCATAGACTTACAGGATAACACAGCATTGTTTCTGATGAATGAACTCCTTTCTCAGCCAAAGAAGTATGACTGTGGGCCCACAATCATGGAATTCACTGGCTGTTGGGTCCTCCTCGTCCAGCAAGAAAGACACAACTACATGAGCTCTTCCTTTTTGCAGTTTATTTCAGGACCCTTTTACAATGCTTCTCCCTCCTGCTCTCTCCTGCCTGCTTCTCCTCCTGCTCTAATCTTATGCCTTCTCCCTCCTGCTTCTCTGGAGCTTACTTAAGCTTTGCCTCTTGGCCCACCCTCGGCTGTTGAGTTCTCCCAAGCTTAGCCAATCCCAATGGGCCATGTAGCAAAAGCAGATAGATCACCAGATGTAGAAGCAACCAATAACAGTAGTTTAGCCAAATAAGGGCTTTCTTTACGAGGCCTCTCCCTTGGGGCTCGGCTTTCCACAGTTCCCTCTTTTAATTTTTAAGTGAAACAGGCAAGAGTAGAGGTCTGATCTCTGGTGAATAATTTGGGGACATTGTACAGGCTCTTAGCCAGGTGTCACCCACCCAGTCTAAGCCAGACCCGTCCGATACCATTTTTCCAGAGGCAGGAATGAATGGGAGAATTGGGGAAAGGGCGGTATCAACCTGCATCAATCATACATGCTCTTCTTGAGACCACTAACAGCAAACAGTGTATCCCAAGTGCAGTGCTCAGCCTTACAGCCTAAACGTGATGGACGATCACTGATACATGACTGTTAGCCATGCCTGGGGGAACTGTCCTGCCTCAATGGCCATAAATGCTTGCACTATCATGGCTGTATTCCTTCTCCGAGTGAACCTGATCCTGCATATATACCACAGGACCACAAGGCAGACCAGCAGTAGGAGACCAGCCAATCTAAAGGCAAAAATGAAACATCTAAACTTCTGTTGGTACTAAAAGGGTGAGGAAACACTTGAGCATTATGTCATATTGGCATTGGTCTTAGAAACACCGACAGAATCCTCCATCTTGGCTCTGCTTGGCTCTCTGCCAGGAACAGAAGAAGAAGAGTGCACAGGGCTCTCAGGCACAAACTCTCCATTCTGCGTGGCACACTTCCTTGTCAATCACTCAGAGACCCAAATGGGATCTCAGCGGTCCTGTGGAAACACACAAACAGAGCCTCTCGCCCACGTCAATATCAGATCCTGGCCATGCCATGAA
>NW_022196904.1:11766314-11780738 GCF_008632895.1 Mastomys coucha
ATCTTAAGGGGAGACAAGCCCCGTGGATTGACACCCATGCCATGGGGATGATGATGGATTATACATTGGAGGACAATTTAAGACCACCTGTAGGGCATCAGCTCGAGACAGATGAAATTTTTGTTGTAATGTCTTAGTATTTACATGAAAATTTTGATGGAACTGTTAGCCATTTCCATAGAAGAACTCATGAAAATGCACTCCATCTTAGTCCATTGATCTACAATCTCACTTCCTCTATCCAAAGGTCCTGGCAACCTGGTATGAGCTCGAATGTGCTTAAAAAAAAATGAATTCTTTCTCTGCCAAATTAATTTCTGCAAATTCTCAAATAATGCACAAACGGTACTATTAATTTTAATGGGGCCAGAGGTTTCAAGAATTTTAACAGTGTTAACAACATAAGCCAAATTAGACATCAAATTAAAAGCAAATTGGCAATTTTTAAAAACTTCAATTACTATTTTTAACTTAACTACTTGAGGAGAGCCCGGTGAGAATTGACATAACACGGGCTCTTGTTTCTCTACCAAATAGGTCCCACAGCCTCTTTTAGAACCATCAGTAAACACATTTGGGGCCCCAGTTATAGGGGCAGCTGACGTAATCTTTGGAAAGATCACAGGATACTCTCTAAAGAAGGATTGAGCATCTTGAAAAAGTGGGCAGGCGAGCTGGAATTCTGACCTCACCCCTCGCCAAACCTCTGGGTAAAAGGAGAATCCTGGACCCCCCACTGTTGATTGGATTATAGGGGGGATGCACTGACAGTACGCAGCCTGGGGGGGGCCTTTTTCAGTCTCTGGGCCCCTTTTCTTCTGCTTCTTCCTAGGGGAGCTTTTCTCTATCTTCTCAATTAGATCTTGTAATTCTTCATCTGTATCAGACCAATCTGTGCCTGAGTTCCCCTTTATTGATTTTACTGACCCCTACACTTTCAGCTGTTCCAGAGCTGTCTGCCTTTCCTCAACTGTCTTACAACACTTCTGATCTTCTAGGCAGCTCTCTTTAAATTGGGCTGACCCCTCTATCTCAGACACCTTAGAACTAACAGGTCCAATTATAGACTGAGGATTTGTTCTAAATAGTCAAATTGAAACATTTCTTCCCTTAAAGATACAATGTTGATTCTGTTCTCTTTGCACTAGGCACTCCTGGTAAAAGGCCATCCATTTAAGGACCATGGGTTAGGGGAACACAGCCTTGACAATTTCCTTCCAATCTCTGAGGGTGAGAGCCTGGTGGGCAAAGCCCTCAAGAATGGTCTGTACCCAGGGTGAATGAGGACCATCCTCTGCCACTGCTTTCTTCAGTTCTCTAAGGTCTTGGGCTTCCCAGGGATACCAAGCTGCTGCCAGGGTTAACATTAACCAGAAACAGGTGGCTAGTATTTCCCAAGCTGAATTCTCCCACCCCCCACATAGGGCTGATTACTGAAGGCAGCTCTTCCACGGCCTTAAAACAGCGATGATCTTCCAAACAAAACCTAAAGAGCCTCCACACAGGTCTTAACAGTTCTTGAAGAGTCAAAAAATTGAGTTTGATAATAACAGCCCTGGGAGAGCCAGAAAAATTGAATACAAAGCACCCATGGTTATTTTTGTTACTTTTACTTTTTTTGTTACTTTTCTTTTACTTTCAGTTCACTATTCTTTATAGCCTCTATTTCCGAGGTCTTTATTGCTCCTACCCGGAGACCTTATTTTTTTGTCTCTACTCCTGAGATCCTTATAGCCTCTACTTCCAAGGTCCTTATTGCCTCTACTTCCAAGGTCCTTATTGCCTCTACGTCCGAGGTCCTTATCATCCCACTTACCTGGGAACTTACCAAGCCGGCTTACCCTGACTGCAAAAGATTCTGAGTCTCAAGAGGTTTTTCCTTCCCCGTCTGTCTTGGCCTCCAACTGTTACTTTTCTCTTACTTTCTCCCAGTCCAGGCCTCCAACTCTTACGAGGTTTTTCTTTTCTTTTTTCCTCATGCGGGCCACCAGTTGTTGGGTCCTCCTCATCCAGCAAGAAAGATGCAACTACAGGAGCTCTTCCTTTTTGCAGTTTATTTCAGGACCCTTTTACAATGCTTCTTCCTCCTGCTCTCTCCTGCCTGCTTCTCCTCCTGCTCTAATCTTATGCCTTCTCCCTCCTGCTTCTCTGGAGCTTACTTAAGCTCTGCCTCCTGGCCCACCCTCGGCTGTTGAGTACTCCCAAGCTTAGCCAATCCCAATGGGCCATGTAGCAAAAGCAGATAGATCACCAGATGTAGAAGCAACCAATAACAGTAGTTTAGCCAAATAAGGGCTTTGTTTTCGAGGCCTCTCCCTTAGGGCTCGGCTCTCCACAACTGGCCTAACTATGTTTTCAACTATCCTGAAACAGCTGGTCTGATAATGTTGTGCCAGGGAAATATTACTGATCATCCAAAACACAAATAGGAGCTGATCTCATACAAATCTCAACAGGGTATTTATTCCATTTGAGCTAGCTCAGGCTACCCACTTCGTACCCCCAATGCAGCACTGTCACACAGAATGGTTTTTGTGGTGGTTGTAGTGGTGGTATCTACTGGGACAAGGCTTTATAGTAAGCAGCAAGCAGGGAGTACATGTACAACATCTAATTGGAAAGCTACTGTTGCCTTTAACGTGATTGGCTGGTGCTGGGAATCATATCATAAACTTAACTTATCCTCCCCTCTGCATTGGTGGTCATTAGGCAAGGGGTGGGCTTGTAACATTGGGTGCAGGTTTGTTGGGGGAATAACCTGGAGATACTGGTCTTGTTGAAGTGTAACCTTGATACTCTGGTCTTGTTGTTGTAGCCTAGAGATTGGAGCTAGACTCAAGTTTTATTTTGGAGGGGCCACTTGGGAACTAATGTTAGGCACCAGCCTGTTAGTTTATGTGAGATCAAACTTAGATCAGGTTCTCTAAAATGGAGTCTGAAGTTAAAAGATTTAGCATCTCAATAGATAGATGGAATGGCCTTTTCAAGACACAGTTAGAGTGCCAATTGAGTGGCGGCAGCATGGAGGGCTGGAGCCAAGTTTTTCAGAAGGCAGTATATGCTTTGATTCAGCACCAGCTATACACTACAGTCTCTCCCATAGACAGGATCCAGCGGTCCAGGTATCAAGTGGTCCAGGGGTAGAAAAGGGAACAGATCCACTCATTATCACTTCTAGTGACCCTCTAGGAAAAGTTTTGCTTCCTTTTCTCACAATGCTAACTTCTGTTGGTCCAGAAGTTTTGGTTCCAGAGGGAGGAGCACTCCTACCAGGAGTCACAACAAACATTCCATTGAACTGGAAGCTCAGTATTCCCCTTGTCATTGTGGGATTCTTATGTCCCTAAATCAACAGGCTAAGAAAGGAATAACAGTTTTAGGAGGGGTGATAGATCCAGATTGTCATTTGGAAATTGGATTACCTCTCCACAATTGAGGTATGAAGGATTATGTCTGGATTGCATGAGATCCCTTAGGGCATCTCTTAGTACTTCCATGTCCTGTGATTAAAGTCAATGAGAAACTGCAACAGCCTAATCCAAGCAGGTTGACAAAGAACACAGACCCATCAGGAATGAAAGTATGTGTCACTGCTCCAGGAAAAATGCAAAGACCTGTTGAGGTGCTTGCAGAGGGTAGAGGAAATACAGAATGGATGGATGGATGGTAGTGGAAGGTAGTTATAAACACCATCTAAGGCTACATGACCAATTGCTGAAATAAGGATCATAAAGAAATATGAATGTTTATGTTTTATTTCATTAAGAACACATTTGTTTAGCTATTTGTGCTTTCTTCCAATATCTTTAATGTCAATTGGTATTTAAGTAGAGAAACAAAAAGAATGTTCCTAAGGGACATTGCTCCATTATAAATTTACAAATGTGTTTATGATTGTATGAGGAATAGTTATATCATGTTAGGAGTATTCATGACTGAGTATTGCTTCATGTGGACATGGGACATGAGATATTAGTTGTGTCAATTAAACAAGGGATGGATTGGATTCCTGGTTGTTAACTTATCTATATCTATATCTGGAATGAACTACAATCCAGAATTGAAGGACTCCCGTGTGATCCAGATTTTGAGGCTGGAAGATAACAAGTTTGTGACCTGGATCCTGGCATGGAGATATTGAGGCATAGAGGCTATGAAAAGCTTAGACTCAGGCAAGGTAGTTCAGGACTTTAATTCCAGGAGATTAAGGTAAGAAGATCTCTGAGTTCAAGGTCAGCCTGTGACAAAACAAGTCCCAGATCCAGGCAAGGTGGTACACACCTTTAATCTGAGCCATACTTTCTGCTAGAGACCTACATAAGGACATTGGAAGCTGAAAGATTCACTATTCTTCATCTGCTTGCATTTACTTGCCAGCACATCTGGTGGAATCTGCTTTTACAGAAGACCAGTTGAAACAATTAGCCTTGTGATAATGAGCAACTGTTATATCCTTGGACTTCCCATTCATAGCTGACCATTGTTGGGGAGTTGAACTATAGACTGTAAGTCATCATAACCAATTCCATTACTATATAGATAGTATCCAGAAGTTGTGTGACTCTTGAGAACCCTGACTACTACATACAGCAAACAAAGAACATACATAGGATGTACCTAAGCCTCCCAACTAATATGGAGCAGATGTGCAGCTTGAACTTCATGTGGGTCATGAACAATTGGAGTGGGAGCTATCCTAGAATCTCTTACTTGTACATGGGATATGTTCTTATATCTGGGCTGCCTTGTCAAGCCTCAGTGGAAGAAAAAGGACATCACAGAGAATTGAAAATCCAGGGCTGGGAGGATACTCAGGAGGCCCCCAGCTCCACAGAGGATGAGGGGGGTACATGGAAGAAGAAATGTGGGAGAAGGTGACTGGGAGGGAGGCAGTGAGCAAGATGTAAAGTGAATAAATAAATATAGAAGTAAAAAAAATGAATAAACTAACAAACAAAGAAGTAAGTAAATATATTTGTAGTTCTGTTCAGTTTAGACTGAACAAGTAATGAGGACCATTGACAAAAATTTGTATATCTGAAGCATTTTATTCATGTTGATGAAGCTGAGATAATTAGCAGTTATTAATGGAGACCAGCATTATTAAAGGGAAATGTTCTGGGAATTTATCATACAGAATTGTTCTTAAAGTTATCACACAGAATCTGTGTTTCATAAGTGGTCAAGGTTGTATCTCCTGTTGGCACCAAAACTTGGTAGGATAAGGCACCCATGTGTACTGGTTTTGAAGTCATGAATAGATCCTAGAGAGTAGCTGAAGGTTGACACTATGTGATATGACTGGTGACCCAAAAGTGAGCCCATGGGAAGCTTTTGGTGAAAGTATAGGCTAGTTGCTGGAGAAGACCCTATGTTTTTGGAGATGTCAATACCATATGATGACACTAGAGACAGCACCAGATATGGAGTGAAGCTTAACTAAGCCTAGGATGCACTATGTCTATTGGAGAGAGTGGTACCAAGAAAGTGACTCAAGCTCTTTAGTGGAGCCAAGAAAATTGTCATAGAAATGCAAATTAAAACTTCATTGAAAGTTTATCTCACTCCAGTCATGATGGTCATCACAAAGGACAACAAGTACTGGTCCAAAAGTTAGGTAAAAGGAATTCTTTTTATTTGCTGGTGGGAATACAGCTACTATGGCAGTCAAAAGGGAGTTCTTCAAGAAATATGCATTTTCTGAGATCTTCAATTTCCTTCTTCAGAGACTTGAAGTTCTTGTCAAACAGATCTTTTATTTGCTTAGTTAGAGTCACACCAAAGTATTTTATATTATCTGTGACTATTGTGAAGGATGTTGTTCTCTTAATTTCTTTCTCAGCCTGTTTGTCCTTTGTCTAGATGAAGGCAACTGATTTGTTTGAGTTAATTTTATATCCAGCTACTTTGCTGAAGTTGTTTATCAGGTTTAGAAGTTCTCTGGTGTAATTATTGGGGTCACTTAAGTATACCATCATATAATCAGCAAATAGTGATAATTTGACTTCTTCCTTTCCAATTTTTATCCCTTTGATATCCTTTTGTTGTCTAATTGCTCTGGCTAGGACTTCAAGTACAATATTGTACAGATAGGGAGAGAGTGGGCAGCCTTGTCTAGTCCCTGATTTTAGTGGGATTGAATCAAGTTTCTCTCCATTTAGTTTGATGTTGGCTTCTGGTTTGTTGTATATTGCTTTTACTATGTTTAATATGGGCCTTGAATTCCTGATCTTTCCAAGACTTTTATCATGAAGGGATGTTAGATTTTGTCAAATACTTTCTCAGCATCGAATGAGATGATTATATGATTTTTTTTTCTTTGAGTTTATTTATGTTACGTTGATGGATTTCCATATATTGAACCATCCCTGCATCCCTGGGATGAAGCCTACTTGATCATGATGGATGATCATTTTGTTGTGTTCTTTGACTACATTGCAAGAATTATATTGAGTATTTTTGCATCGATATTCATAAGGGAAATTGGTCTGATGTGTTCTTCCTTTGTTAGGTCTTTGTGTGGTGTAGGTATAAAAGGAGTAATTGTGGTATCATAGAGTGAATTGAGTAGAGTACCTTCTGTTTCTATTTTATGAAATAGTTTGAGGATTTTTGATATTAGATCTTCTTTAAAGATCTGATAAAACTCTGCACTAAACACATCTGGTCCTGAGTTTTTTTGGTTGGGAGACTATTAATGACTGTTTCTATTTCATTAGCAGATATGGAACTATTTAGATAATTTATCTGATCTGGATTTAACTTTGGTACCTTGTATCTGTCTAGAAAATTGTCCATTTCATCCAGGTTTTCCAGTTTTGTTGAGTATAGGCTTTTGTAGTAGGTTCTCATAATTTTCTGGATTTCCTGAGTGTCTGTTGTTATGTCTCCTTTATCATTTCTGATATTGTTAATTAGAATAGTGTCTCTGTGCCCTCTAATTAGTCTGGCTAAGGGATTATCTATTTTGTTGATTTTCTCAAAGAACCAGCTCCTGGTTTGGTTGATTCTTTGTATAGTTCTTTTTGTTTCCATTTGGTTGATTTCAGTCCTGAGTTTAATTATTTCCTGCCTTTGACTCCTCTTTTGTGAATTTGTTTCTTTTTGTTTTAGAGCTTTCAGATGTGCTGTCATATTGCTTGTATATGCACTCCCCAGTTTCTTTTTTGGAGGCACTTAAAGCTTTGTATATTCCTCTTAAGACTCCTTTCATTGTGTACCATAAGTTTGGATATGTTGTGGCTTCATTTTCTTTAAACTCTAGAAAGTCTTTAATTTCTTTCTTTTTTTCTACTCAGCTATGAAAATAATGCTTATAAAATTCTTAGGAAAATGGATGGATCTGGAGAACATCATCTTGAGTAAGATAACTTAATCACAAAAGAATATACATTGTATGTACTTTTTGATAAGTGGATATTAGCCCAGAAGTTTGGAATAAACAAAGTAAAATCCACAAAACCACAAGAAACTCAAGAAGATGGAAGACCAAAGTGTGGATACTTTGTTCCTTCTTAAAAGGGGTACAAACTACCAATGGAAGGAGTTGCAGAGACAAACTATTGATCAGAGACTGAAGGAAGGACAATCTGGAGACTGTTTCACCTTGGAATCCTTCCCATATTCAATCATCAAATCCAGACACTACTGTGGATGCCAGCAAGTGCTGACTGACAGGAGCTTGATATAGCTGTCTCCTGAGAAGGTCTGACAGTACACTACTAATATATAGAACTAGAGGCTAACAGCCATCGATTTGACTGAGTACAGGGTCCCCAATGAACTAGTTGGAGAAAGGACCCAAGGAGCTCAAGGGTTTTCAGCCCCTTAGGATTAACAACAACATGAACTATCTAGTACCCTCAGAGCTCCCTGGGACTAAACCACCAACAAAAGAGTACACATCATGGGACTAGTAGGTCCAGGAGTATATCTAGCAGAGGATGGCCTAGTCGGTCATCAATGGGAGGAGAGGCCCTTAGTTCTGTGAAGGTTCTATGCCTCAGTGTAGGGGAATGCCTGGGCCAGGAAGTGGGAGAGGGTGGGTTGGTGAGCTGGGGCGAGGGGTAACAATGTTTTTTGTTTTTGTTTTTGTTTTTGTTTTTGTATTTTTTTTTCTTTTTATTTCGAGAGAAAACTGGGAAAGGAGAGATCACATAACATGTAAATGAAGAAAATATCTAATAAATAAATAAGCAAATAAAAATAATAAAAAAGAAATATGCAAATATGTCCTGAAATGTCAATTTACCATAGCAGTATCACACTGATGTTAAGCAGTATTCACAAATCTCCACACCCTGGACATAGAGAGGTTGTCATCTGTATAGTGAATAGGTACAGAGCTATGTTTTCAGTGGTTAGCTCACAGTTCCAAATTCCACTCCTGATTTGGGATACTGAAGAGGAAGCTTGTTGATAAGCACTTGTTCAGCAAGCACAAGGATGTGGATTCAATCTCAGTCCAGGAAAGAATAAAAATCCCACTTACCTGATTTAGAATAAGTCAGTGTGGACATATCTGTCATTCACTACAAACATGTCTTTGACTTGTCCTATGATATCAAATGAGAATTACAAAAGAGGGAAATGGATATCTTCTATCTGTACATAGTTGTCTGGTATGAGAATATCTCTGTGTATATACTCCTAGTGATCCAGAAGAAGTTATTAAAGGAATCCCAAGCAGAAAATAATCTCAGTGCCAGATACTGTGCAGAATTATATTATATTTTCAAAGAATTAATATCAGTATCCCTTAACTATTCTGCAAAGTATAATCTCAAGAAATTTGCCCTAATTCCTTTTAATAAGTCCATAATTATCCTAATACACACAAATAACATAAAGATGCAACCAAGATAGAAAATCACAGACATATTTTCCTCATGAACAGAGATGCCAAAATTCTCAATAAAACACTTGTAAACTAAACTCAAGAACTTACGAAAAATCAGCCAGAGTGATCATAAAGTCTTCATCCCAGAAATGCAGTGATAGTTTAAGGTATATGGATAAACATAATCCAGTCACATTGTAAACAGACTGAAGGACAGACAAACAACAAAGACCAATTTATTAAACTTTGTAAGGGTTTTGACAACATAAAACATCCCTTCATAAAAGTTCTAGAAATCTGAGTGATACTAAGGACATATATCCATATATAAAAGCAATTACCAGTAAGCACATAGCAAACATTAACCCAAATGGAGAGAAATTGAAAGCATTTCTACTAAAATTAGGAGAAAAAAAGCATGTCTAATCTCTATATACTACTATTTATAATACTTAAACTTTTAGCTACAGCAATATGACAACTGATAGAGAACAAGGGGATATAAATAGGAGAGAGAAAAGTGAAAATGTCTTCATATTCACGTGATATGCCTTTATATCTAGAAACCCTTTAAAAACACTCTAGGAAAATTCTACATCCAATAAACCCTTACAGTGAAGTAGAATTGTAGCAGCCAGCAGCTATGCAAACTGGGTTCCTGATAGAGAGGCAGGGGCCTGGGGAAAAAAGAAATTGGACTGTGACAGAAATAACCAGACCAAGTCAAAAGATTCCAATCAAGATCCAATGCATATTTCAGAATCTGAGAATATATAGGGAGGGGATCAATCCCCCACTATGTCAGGGTCTTGTGGCCTCATTAGCATCTTGTTTTGTCCTGAAAGCAGGTGAAGCAGCTCAGCAGGGCTTGACTACTATAGGGAAGTTGCAAACTTGGCTGAGCAATAGACCTCACCTAAGGGGAAAGACTCCACTCTAGGTGGGCTGACTGCTTGTGGCTAGGACAAGGTCTGGTTCAGCTCACTTGAGGCTGGGGGAGGTCACATAAAATGGTGCAATCAGAAATTAAAAATCTAATAGACTTCCTATATTCAAATAGATTGAGAAAGAATTGAGGAAACAGTATTTTCACAATTGCCTCAAAACGTATATTGTGGTAAACTTAATCAAGCAAGTGAAAGACTTGTATAAAAACAAACAAATAAATAAACAAACACATTGTAGCATTGGACTGAGGTCATAAACTCCTATGGAAGAGTTAGGGAAAGGACTGAAGGAACTTAAGGGGATTGCAACTCCATAGAAGACAAATAACTCCAGGTTATGACACATAAGCTGGACACCTGGGAACTCCCAGAGACTAAGGTAAGAACCAAGAGCATAGAGGGGCCCCTAGTGCATATATCACAGATGACTGATTTTTTTGGCCCTAGTGGGAGGGAATGTAACTAATATTGTAGATATTTGATGTCCCAGAGAAGGGTAGTTTCCAGGGAGCATCCTCTCAGATAGAGAAGAACTCTACGAAGGTGAGAGGAGGTGATAGATATGGATCCATTTTAAATTTTCTATATAATGACATCCAGTTACACCAGCATCATTTGTTGAAGTTGCTTTCTTGTTTCCATTGTGTAATATCAGTTTCTTTATTAAAATAATATATCCATAGGTCATGGATTTACATGCAGCTCTTCTAATCGATTCCATTGATCCACCTGTCTGTTTTTATGCCATTATCATGCAGTTTTTATTCCTATAGCTCTGTAGTACCACTTGAAATCAGGGATAGTGCACCCTTCAAAAAACTCAAGCTCTGGTAGATCAAAGATATCAATATAAAACCAAACTTACTAAATTTGATAGAATAGAAAGTAGGAAATAGCTTTGAAAGCATTGGCACAGGAGAAAACATTCTGGACAGAACTCAGGCACTTAGATCAAGAATTAATAAACAGTACCTCATGAAAGTGAAAACCTTCTGTAAGGCAAAGGATACCATCAAACATACAAAATGGCAGTTCATATGTGACAGATGGCTGGTTTTCAAACTGTATAAAGAACTCATAAACCACACATCAATAAGCCAAAAAATCTAATTTCACAATGGGTCGGTCACAGATCTAAACAGAGAATTCACAACAGAATATTCTGAAATAGATGAGAAGAACTTGAAGAAATTTTCAACATCCTTAGCCACCAGGGAAATGCATATCATTATGACTCTGAGATTTCTTTTTATACTTGTTAGTATGGCTACGATCAAAAGCAGCAATGACAGCTAATGCTGTCAAGGATGTAGAACAAGGGGAACTCCTCTATTGCTAGTGTTTAAGACCACAAACTTATGTAGTCAGCTTGGAAATCAATATGGCAGTTTCTCAGAAAATTGAGATTGATCTACCTTTAGACCTAGCTATACCCCTTTTGGGCCTATACTTAAAGGATGCTCCATCCTACCACAGAGATTCTCTACCATACCATAAGGACACGTGCTCATTTATATTCATATCATCTTTTTTTCATGATTACTAGAAACTGGAAACAACTTGGATGTTTTTCATTAGAAGAATGGATAATGAAAATGTGGTACATTTACACAATGGAGTATTACTCAGCTGTTCAAACAAATAATATGAAAATTTCAGGCAAATGGATGGAACTAGGAAAGTTATCCTGAGTGAAGTAACATAGCCCCAGAAAAACAATCATATTATATACTCAGTTACAAATACATTTTAGCCATAAAATGTAAGATAATCATGGGAAATTCGCAGACCCAGAGAGACTAAGAAATAATGAGGGCTCAAGGCAGGAACATGTGAATATTTTCAGGAAGGGAAAATGGAAGAGATAGTGTGGGTATACTGCCAGCATGTATGGATCAAAAGAGCCATGGATGGGGGAGGATGTAGGAAGATAGTACTGGCTGAGACATCTGAAAATTTAGGGCATTTGGGGGGACAAGACAGAAACCTAGAGCAATGAAAACTCTCAGGAATCTACTATGATGACCCTACCTAAGATTACTAGTAATGTGGAATATGGAACCTAAACCAGCCATCTCCTATAAGCAGCCAAGATTCTACTTGGAGGGGTTGGGACACCAACCCAACCACAAAACTTTTGACTTACAATTTGTCCTGCCTGCAAGACTTGCTGGGGTAAATCTTTGTTTCTATTGGCACAGAGTGGGAGTGGCTACATTGAGAGTGGCCAAAATGACTCTACCAAATTCAGACCTAGGCCATGTGAGGGAGCCAACTCCTGACATTGCCTAGAGTACCAATAACTAGATGCTGGATAGCCCAGAGACCTAGAATAGAACATCCCCAGAATATTTCCTAATGATATTCTGCTATGCTAGTAGACAGGATCCTAGCATGATCACCATCAGAAAGGCTCCAACCATCAATTGATGGAAACAGATGCAGAAACCCACCTGGAAACTTCATGTAGAACTTGTTGGGTCATACACAGAAAAGGGGGGAAAAAGGGTTGCAGGAGACAGAGGGTCAAGGAAACCACAAGAAAACCCATGGGATCAATGAACCTGGACTCATAGGGGCTCATAGAGACTGAATCTACTATCAGGGAACCTGCATGGGTCTGACCTCGGCCCTCTGCATATATGTTATGTATGTGTATCTTGGTATTCTTGTAGGATTCTTAACAGTGAGAGTGGGGTCTGTCTCTGATGCTTTTCCTTGCTTTTGGGAGCTGTTTCTTCCTACTGAGTTGCCTCATCCAGCATTAATATAAGGAGAAATATCTGGTTTTATTGTAGCTTAATATGCCTGGGAGCCCTGCCCTTTTGTGAAGGGAAAGAAAGGAGGAGTAGGTTGGTGTTGGGGATTTGCAGGGGAATAAAGGAGGGAAGACTGAGGTTGGGATGTAATATATGATAGAATAAATAAAAACATTTAGATATACATTTTAGATGGATACCAACTGAATATCTTCTAATCTTGACTTATCCTTGTATTTATTTTAAGATTTGTTTATGAACATCATACATCTGAAACTTGCACTCCAAATCAATGTAGCATCTTAAATCATTCAGGGTTGAATTCTAAAAACAGAAGAGAACTTGTAACCACCCTAGAAAGAATCTTTACATTATAACCATGGAGCCTGCTTCAGAAATCCTTGTTAAAACAGGCTATATTAAGAATTTACTCACATCTAACCAAAGGTAAGTTGTTTTATAAAAGGAGCTGGAGATAATCACTCAGTGGCTAGGCAGGGGTACTGCTCTTGTAGAGGACCTAAGTTTGGTTCCTAGAGCCCAAATTGTATGTGTGTGTGTGTGTGTGTGTGTGTGTGTGTGTGTGTCTGTGTCTGTGTCTGTGTCTGTGTCTGTGTCTGTGTTTGTATGCATGTACACACATAACTAGAAATAAATGTGTTGATAGTATTTTTAAACTAATACAATTTATTTTAATATATACAGCTTGGTACTCACATTTTTTCAAGTAATCAACATAATTTATAATAAATAAATGCCTCTTAAATATACATGATATCTTCTGAATCTAAAAGTAACATGCATTCAACAGTTTTTAAAATATTCTTGGAATATTAAACATTATAGTAGTAGGGGAAAATCTTTTATGAATTCCTCTATGAGAGGATATTGTGACAAGTTCCTGATTAGATAGAAACTATCCAATCTCCAAGGGAGAATATACAGCATAACTTTGGCTTCATAGAATTAATTGGGTAGTATTCCTTCTGTTTCTATTTTTTTGGAATAGTTTGAAAAGTATTAGGTATTAGGTATTCTTTGAAGGTCTGATAGAATCATGCACTAAACCCATCTGGTCCTGGGCTTTTCTTTAGGGGTTATGGAATGATCTAGATGGTTTATCTGATCCTGATTTAACTTTGGTACCTGGTATCTGACAAGAAAATTGTCCATTTCATCCAGATTTTTTAGTTTTGTTGAGTACAGGCTGTTGTAGAACGATCTGATGATTTTTTGAATTTCCTTGGTTTCTGATGTTATGTCTCCCTTTTCACTTCTGGTTTTGTTAATTTGAATACTGTTCGTGTGCCCTCTGATTAGTTTGGCTACCAGTCTATTTGTCTTGTTGATTTTCTCAAAGAACCAGCTCCTGGTTTTGTTGATTCTTTGTATAGATTTTTTGTTGTTTCTACTTGGTTGATTTCAGCACTGAGTTTGATTATTTCCTGCCATCTACTTCTCTTGGGTATATTTGCTTCTTTTTGTTCTAGAGCTTTCAGGTGTGTTGTTAAGCTTCTAGTATATGCTGTTAGTGCTATAAGTTTTCCTCTTTGCACTGCTTTCCTTGTGTCCCATAAATTTGGTTATGTTGTGACTTCATTTTCACAAAGTCTTTACCTTCTTAATTTCTTTCCTTCTTTTTTTTTATTTTAGATATTTTCTTTATTTACATGCGAATTTCTCCATTCCCAGTTTCCCCTCCAAAAAACAAAAAAACAAACAAAAACAAACCCCTGTTGTCTCCCCCATCACCATGCCTGCCACCCCGCCCTCTCCCACTTTCTGGCCCTGTCATTCCCCTACACTGGGGTACAGAACCTTCACAGGGCCGAGGTCCTCTCCTCCTATTGATGATCAATTTTGCAATCCTCTACCATAC
>NW_022196904.1:11783229-11807588 GCF_008632895.1 Mastomys coucha
CTTGTCTAGTCCCTGATTTTAGTGGGATTGCTTCAAGTTTCTCTCCATTTAGTTTGATGTTGGCTAATTTCTTTACTTCTTTCTTGACTAAGTTGTCATTAAGTAGGGCATTGTTCAGCTTCCATTTACATGTGGGATTTCTAATGATTATGTTGGTATTGAAGACCAGCCTTAGTTCATGGTGATCTGATAGGATGTGTGGGATTATTTTAATCTTCTTGTACCTGTTGGGGCCTTTTTTGTGACTAATTATACGGTGAGTTTTGGAGAAGTTATGAGGTGCTGAGAAGAAGGTATATTCTTTTGTTCTATGATGAAATATTCTGTAGATATCAGGTAAAACCATTTGTTCCATTACTTCTCTTCATTTCAATGTGTCTCTCTCTATTTTCTGTTTTCACAATCTGTCCATTGATGAGAGTGGTGTATTGAAGTCTCCCACTATTATTGTGTGAGGCGCAATGTGTGCTCTTTGAGCTTTTGTAAAGTTTCTTTGATGAATGTGCTTGCTCTGGCATTTGGAGCATACATGTGCAGAATTGAGAGTTCTTGGTAGATTTTTCTATTGATGAGTATGAAGTGTCCTTCCTTAACCTTCATAAATTTTGGTTGAAAGTTGATTTTATTAGATATTAGAAAGGCTTCTATAGCTTGTTTCTTGGGAGCATTTGCTTGGAAAATTGTTTTCCAGTCCTTTGCTCTGAGGTAGAGCCTGTCTTTGACACTGAGTTGCGTTTCTTGTATGCAGTAAAATGCTGGGTCCTATTTGTTAGTCTATGTTTTTTTTTTTTTATTGGAGAATTGAGTCTGTTGATATTAAGAGATATTAAGGAATAGTGATTGTTGCTTCCTGTTATTTTTGGTGTTATTTTATGATTGTGTGATTATCTTTTTTTGGGTGTGTTGAAAGAAGATTAATTTCTTGCTTTTTCTTGGGTGTAATTTCCCTCCTTGTGTTGGCATTATGCAGGTATTAACCTTTTTTGGCTGAATTTGTGAAAAAATTTTGTGTAAATTTGGTTTTGTAATGGAAAATCTTGGTTTATGCTACCTGGTTGGTGGTTCAGTGTCTGAGAGATCCCCAGTGTCCAAGTTAATTCAGACTTCTGGTCTTCATATAGCACTGCCCTTTTCCTCAACTTCTTCCAGCTTTTCCTTAATTCAACCACAGGTGTCACCACATTCTGTCCATTGGCAGGGTGTAAATATCTGCATCTGACTCTTTCATCTTCTATTTGGATATTTCAGAGGTCAGTCATTATAGGCCCCTGTTTGTAAGCACACCATAACATCAGTAATAGTGTTAGACCTTAAGGCCTCCCACTTAGCTGGACCCAAATTTGGTCATGTCACTAGACCTCCTTTTGCTCAGGTTCTTCTCCATTTTTGCTTTGCTGTTCTTTCACTCAGGAACAATTCTGGTCCAGGGTTTTTGACTGTAGGATGGCAGTTCTGTAACATTCTGTCTCTCAGTGGTGAGGTATGTGCATTAGGGGTCACACATTAGGTTCTGAGTATGCTGTCTGGTCATGACACAGCAGCAGCTTTATTATAATAAACTCCTGTCATTTCCATTGCCTGAGTAAAAGGTTTATTGGATATGAGAGGACCTCATACCAGAAAGGCTCTACCACATTGCTTACACTCATAGACTTTCTCTCCAGTATGATTACTTTCTTTCTTTCTTCCTTCCTTTCTTTCTTCCTTCCTTCCTTTCTTTCTTCCTTCCTTCCTTTCTTTCTTTCTTTCTTTCTTTCTTTCTTTCTTTCTTTCTCTCTCTCTTTCTTCCTTCCTTTCTTTCTTTCTTTCTTTTTTTATTTTTTCAAGACAAGGTTTCTCTGTGTAGTCCTGGCTATCCTGAAACTCACTCTGTAGACCAGGATGGCCTTGATCGCAGAAATCTGCCTACCTCTGCCTTCCAAGTGCTAGGACTAAAGGCATGTGCCACGACTTCCCAGTTCAATATGATTACTTTCATCTTGATGATAACTGTAGGAATGTACGAGGGCTTCCCCATGTTAAATGCATTCATATGGTTTTTCTATATCATGATGATGAAGACTTAGGAAATTTGAAAAGGCTTTACAATATTAAATATATTCATAAATTTTTTATCCAGTATGGAATGTTTCATGAAGATGAAGAAATGTGTGAAGGCTTCATGTATTAAATGCACCACAGGATTTCCCTATTGCATGGATTATTTTGTGCCGTTGAATATGGCTGACATGCAAAGGCTTTACCACATTATTTATATTTATAGGGTCTCTCACCTGTATATCTTCTTTTATGTATTTGAAGATGATTTCAATGTTCAATGGCTTTATTCCATTGATGATGCTCATAGGGTTTCTCTCAAGGGTGTCTTCTTTTACTTACTTGGAGAGTACTTACTGTGACTTGCAAAAGGTTTTCCACATGTCTTGTATCCATAGGATTTCTATCTAGTGTATATTCTTTTATGTGTTAGAATCTGTTTTGTACAAAGACTTTACCACAGTAGTTACATTCAGAGGATTTCTCTCCAGTATATGTTCTTTTATAGATTTGAGGATGATTGTGTTGTAATAGAGCTTCAGCACATTGATGATATTCATTGAGTTTCTCACCTGTGTGTATTCCTCTATATATTTGGAGGCCACTGCTTCGTGAAAAAGTTTTAAAACCATATTGAATACATTCAAAAATTTTCCTTCTATCTGTGTTCTATTATGATTTTGGTGACCGCTACTTTGTGAAAAAGCTTTATCACATTGGTTACATTCAAAATGTTTCTCTCTTATAGGTGTTCATTTATGTATTCAGTGATCACTGATTCAATCAAAGGCTTTACCACACTGACTACATTCATTGGGTTTTCTCCTGTATGTTTCTGTTTATGTCTTTGGTGGTTTCTCATTCCTGCAAAGGCTTTATCACATTGGTTACATTCAAAAGATTTCTCGCCGGGCGGTGGTGGCGCACACCTTTAATCCTAGCACTTGGGAGGCAGAGGCAGGCGGATTTCCGAGTTCGAGGCCAGCCTGGTCTACAGAGTGAGTACCGGGACAGCCGGGGCTACAGAGAGAAACCCTGTCTCAAAAAACCAAAAAAAAAAAAAAAAAAAAAAAAAAAAAAAAAAAAGATTTCTCTACTGTATGTGTTCATTTATGATATTGTTGATTACTGCTTCCTGCAAAGGCATTACCACATTGGTCCCATTCATAAGGTTTCTGTCCTGTATGTGCTCATTTATGTCATTGGAGATTACTCCTTACTGCAAAGGCTTGACCACATTGTTTACATTCATAGGGTTTCTCTCCTGTATGTGTTCTTTTATGATATTTGAGACCACTGTTACCTTCAAAGGCTTTGCCACATTGGTTACATTCATAGGGTTTCTCTCCATTAAGTGTTCTTTCATGCCTTTAGTTATGAATCTGATATGTAAAGGCTTTATCACATTGAATAATCTCAGAAAGTTGCTCCCCAGTATGAATTCTAACATGTCTTCTGTGACTTCTAGAACATTGAAAATGGTCTTTAACAGTATGTTCTTCCCAAATGTAGCCTATAGCTGTGAGATTTCTATAGGTCTGCAGCACTACTTCTTTTTAGAGACTCTTCTGAGTTGGATCCAGCAAAGCCCATTCTTCCCAAGTGAATTTCACATGCACATCATCATCGGTCACTACATCACTCCACTTTAGTACCACCAGATCTGACTCTGATAGTTCAGCAGTCTTGCTCCTCCTTCCCTGCCAATAGAGATGCCCACATTCACCATGGCATGGCTTGGGGTCTTCTACACAGCTGGTAACACATGCATCTAAGGAGAATTCTGCAAAAACCTTCAAGGTACCTTACAATCCTGTTCCTGGTTGATAGTCCTGCCCAGAGTCCCTCATTAGCTTGGGAAACTAAGTTGGGCCTCAGGACAGTAAACTCCTCTCCTTGTGGATCACAGGGCAAATGACTTAGACAGGTAAAGCCTTCCAAGCTCAGAAGTTCCATCCTAAATGCAGACATAGCCGTAGTCTGGGAAAGTTGCATTTAATAGAATGTTCCAGTCTTGCAGAGCACTTATTTTCCATTTTAAGACACAGTGTCCTTTCTTTGCATATTCAATTTTACACACAATGTCCAGTGCAGCCATTTTTGTTTTATACTGGGGAAATCCAGCAGCCAAACATGTCTGGAGTTTTAAGATTGCCGAGCTCCCCTCAAATCACCCAGCATAGGTACTCAAACATATATCCCACCAAAATACACATGTCTCCACAGTCATCTTTTCTTTAGTTATGGAAGGATTCTTCTATAATTTTGTTGAAGATATTTACTGGCTCGTTAAGTTGGGAACCTTCACTCTCTTCTATAGCTATTATCCTTAAGTTTGGTCTTCTCATTGTGTCCTGGATTTCCTGGATGTTTTGGGTTAAGAGGTTTTTACAATTTACATTTTCTTTGATTGTTGTTTCAATATTTTCTATGGTATCTTCTGTACCTGAGATTCTCTCTTCTATTTCTTGTATTCTGTTGGTGATGCTTGCATCTATGACTTCTGATCTTTTTTTCCAGGTTTTCTATCTCCAGGGTTATCTCACTTTGTGATTACTTTATTATTTCTATTTCCATTTTTAAATCATGGATGGTTTTGTTCACTTCCTTCATCTGTTTGGTTGTGTTTTCCTGTAATTCTTTAAGTGATTTTTTGTGTTACCACTTTAAGGACTTCCACCTTTTTACCTGTGATCTCCTGTACTTCTTTAAGGCAGTTATTTTTATCTTCCTTAAAGTCCGCTATCATCATTATGAGATGTGATTTTAAATTAGAGTCTTGCTTTTCTGGTCTGTTGAGTTATCTAGGCTTGCTGTGCTGGGAGAAGTGTATTCTAAACATGCCAATTATCCTTGGTGTCTGTTGCTATGTTCCTGCAATTGCCTCTTGTCGCTTGGTTATCTCTTGTGTTAGCTGGTCTTGGTGTCTCTGACTATGGCTTATCTCCCCTACAAGCCTGTGTTTCAGCACTTCTTGTAAATCAGATCTCTCCCAATGGTATTTAGGAACAGAAAGCTCTGACACAAGATCAGCTTCCGGATGCAGATGGAAACCAGAAAGATTCTGTCCCAGGCTGCTCCTTAGTTCCTGTTTCTTGAGAGTTATGGGCAGGTCCTCTGGGCAGAAGTGGTGGGCTAATTTGTGCTCACATGTCTATACTCCTGGGAGACCAGCTATCTTGGTGCTATTTGGGTATAGAGTGCAGTGGTACAGGTTCAGCTCCAGGTGCATATCAATACAGGAAGGCCTAACAAAGTATCACAACGTGATAGAATACAAAAATGCAACTATATTTTAAATAAAATTTTCAATAATAATGACTATACTTGATTAAACAAATGTATATTTTGTATCCTCTTAAGCATTTGGTAGAAGTAATGCTAGCTTGTTCACTCAAAGAACCTGTAAAAGGTTTTTGAGGAACATACCTAAGTGAACTAAAAATACTCCTATATATTATAGCCTAACATTGATAAAACAAATATAACTGATTTTACTATGTTAGTAAATTATTAAACTAGTCTTTGTTATTAAGATTTGCATAAATTATACTCTTAAATAATTGCTTTTTTTTATTTTTTTATTTTTAGATAGAGTCTCTTGATGAAGTCCTGGGTAGCCTTGTCATGTAGACCAGGCTGGCCCAGAACACCCAAAGCTCTCAAAATAATTTTTTTAAGGATACAATTTTAAAAATGATTTCTGGTCCTTCTGGTGCCAGTTGGAATGGCATGTCAGGTCCCTGGCTGGGTGCCTTGACATTGCCCCCGAGCCTGTCACCTGAAGGATATGTACAGTCTTAACCCAGGAGGACCTGCAGCAGGCTGACACCTGCAGTTCCATGGTAGGCTCTGAGCTCAATGAGCTGCCTATCCTCAATCAACACCAGTGTTAACAAACCTTGCAGGGAAAGGCTGGAAAATATTTTTCTAAGTAGATGGTTCCAAGAACCAAGCTGGAGTAAGAATTCTAATATTGAATAAATTCGACTTTCAACCAAAAGTAATCAAAAAATATAAGAAGGACACTTCAGAGGAAAAATCTACCAAGATGAATTCTCAGTTCTGAACATCTATGCTCCAAGTGCCAGGCTATCCACATTGATAAAACAACCTTGACTTAAGCTCAAAGCACACATTGCATGTCACTCAGTAATAGTGGGAGTTGATGACCTCCCAACTCTCATCAAATGACAGATCATGGAAACAGAAACTAAACAAAGATACAGTGAAACTTACAGAAGTTATGAACCAAATGGTTTTAACAGATATCTATAGGACATTTCATCCTCAAACAAAAGAAGTTCTTCTCAACACCTCATGGTACTTCTCCAAAATTGCCCATGTAATCAGTAACAAAATAGGACTCAACAAATACAGAAAGACTGAAATAATCCCATATATCCAACTAGATCACGACAGACTAAGACTGGTCTTCAATAACAACAAAAACAACAAAAAGCCCATATACACAAGGAAGCTGATAACTTGGTCAAGGAAGAAATAAAGAAAGAAATTAAAGACTTTTCAGAATTTAAGGAAAATGAAGGCACACCATACCCAAACTTATGGGACATATTGAAAACAGTGCTAGGAAGAAAACTCCTAACTCTGAGTGCCTCCAATAAGAAACTGGATAGAGCATATACTAGCAGCTTAACAACACACCTGAAAGCTCTAGAACAAAAAGAATCAAATACACCCAAGAGGAGTAGACTGCAGGAAATAATCAAACTCAGGGTTGAAATTAACCTAGTAGAAAGAAAAAGAACTATACAAAGAATCAGTAAAACCAAGAGCTGGTTCTTTGAGAAACTCAACAAGATAGATAGATGGATAGCCACACTAATCAGAAGACAGAGAGACACTATCCATATTAACAAAATCAGAAATGAAAGGGAGATATAACAAAATAAACTGAGAAAAGTAAAAAATCATTAGATTCTACTACAAAAGTTTATTCTCAACAGAACTTGAAAATCTGGATGAAATATACAATTTTCTAGACAGATAAAAGGTACTGAAGTTAAAGCAATGTCAGATACACTATATAAATAGTCCCATAACTCCTAAAGAAATAGAAGCTATCATTAAAAGTTTCCTAAACAAATAAGGCCCAAGACCAGAAGGGTTTAGTGCGTAATTCTATCTGACATTCAAAGAAGACCTAATACCTATATTCATCAAGCTATCCCACAAAATAGAAATAGAAGAACACTACCAAATTGATTCTATGAAGCCACAGTTATGCTGATACCCAAAACACACAAAAATTCAACAAAGGAAGCGAACTTCAGACCAAAATCCCTTCTGAATATTGATGTACAAATACACAACAAAATTCTCTAGAACTGAATCCAAGAACACATTGAAACAACCATGATAATTCACCATGATCAAGGAGGCTTCTTTCCAAGAATGCAGAGATGGATCAATCTTAAGAAATCCAAGAACGTATTGCACTTTATAAACAAACTCAATGAAAAAAAATCCACAAAATCAATTAATTGGATGCTGTAAAAGTACTTGACAAATTTCAGCATCCCTTCATGTTAAAAGTCTTGGAAAGATCAGGAATTCAAGGCTCATACCTAAACATAATAAAAGCAATATACAGAAAACCAGTAGACAACATCAAACTAAATGGAGAGAAACTGAAAGCAATCCCACTAAAATCAGGGTGTAGACAAAGATCCCCATTCTCTTTATATCTATTCAGAATAGTACTTGAAGTTCTAGCTAGCACAATTAGACAAAAAAATGTGAAAGAAATACAAAGTAGAAATGAGGAAGTCAAAATATCACTATTTGCAAGTGATATGATAGCATACTTAATGACCCCAAGAATTCCAACAGAAAATTCCTAAAGCCAATAAACAACATCAGCAAAATGGCTGGATATAAAATTAACACAAACAAATCAGTAGCCTTTCTATACTCACAGGATAAGTGGGCTGAGTGAGAAATTAGGGAAATGACACTGTTCAGTATAGTCACAAATAATATAAAATAGCTTGATGTGACTCTAACCAAATAAGTGAAAGATATGTACTACAAGAACTCAAGTTTCTTAAGAAAGAAATTGAAGAAGACTCCAGAACATAGAAAGACTTCCCAGGCTCATGGATTGGCAAGAGTAATATAGTTAAAATGGCCATTGTCCCAAACCAATCTATAGATTCAACACAATCTCTATCAAAATTCCAACTCAATTCTCCCCAGAGTTGGAAAGAACAATTCTCATATTCATTCTGAATAACAAAAAAACCATGATAGAGAAAAGAATATCTAGAAGAATTACCATCCCTGACCTCAAGTTGTACTACAGTGCAATTGTGATAAAAACTGCATGGATTTGGTAGAGTGTCAGGCAGGTAGATTAATGGAATAGACTGAAGCACCAGAAATGAACCCATATACATGTGGTCACTTGATCTTGGACAAAGGAACTAAAACCATCCATTGGAAAAAAGACAGCATTTTCATCAGATGGTGCTAGTTCAACTGCCAGTCAAAGTGTAGTAGAATACAACTTGATCCCTTCTTATCTCCCTGTACAAAGTTCAAGTCCATGTGGATCAAGGACCTATACATAAAACCTTATATATTGAATGTAATAGAAGAGAAAGTGTGGAAAAATCTCAAACACATGAGCACAGAAGAAAATATCCTGATGAAAACACCAGTGGCTTATACTCTAAGAAAAAGAATCAACAAATAGAACCTCATAAAACTTCAAAACTTTTTTAAGGCAAAGGATATTGCCAATAAGACAAAAGTTTAGCAACCAATAGATTGGGGAAAGACCTTTACCAATCCTACATCTGGTAGAGGGCTAACATCCAATATTTTCAAAGAATTCAAGAAGTTAGATTCCAGAGAACCAAATAACCCTATTAAACAATGGGGCACAGAGCTAAACAGCAAATTCTCAACTGAGAAAACTAATGACCAAAAAGCACCTAAGGAATTGTTCAACACACTTACTTATCCAGGAAATGCAAAAAAGACATAAAACAAAAACCCCTGAGATTCCACCTCATACCAGTAAGAATGACTAAGATCATAAACACAGGTGATACCAGATTCTGGCATGGATGTGGAGAAAGTGGAAGAGTCCTCCATGCTGATGGGATTGCAAGGTGGTAAAATCACTCTTGAAATTAGTCTGGCAGTTCCTCAGAAAATTGGATATAGTACTACTTGAGGACCCAGCTACACCACTTCTGAGCAAATATCCAGAAGATTCTCCAACATGTAATAAGACACATACTCCACTATGTTCATAGCAGCCATATTTATAATATCCAGAAGCTAGAAAGAACCCAGTTGTCCCTCAGCAGAAAAGTGGATATAGAAAATATGGTACATTTCCACAATGGAATACTACACATCTATTAAAAACAATGACTTCATGAAATTCACAGACATATGAATGGATCTAGAAAATATCATCCTGAGTGAGGTAAGTCAGTCACAAAAGAGCACACATGGTATGTACTTACTGATAAGTTGGTATTGGTCAGTTACCAAACCAGATACTATTGTGAATGTAGAAAAGTGATTGCTGATGTGAGACTGATATAGCTGTCTCCTGAGATGCTCTGCCAGAGTCTGACAAATACAGAGGCAGATGCTTGTAACCAACTATTGGACTGAACACAGGGTCCTAGATGAAGGAGTTGAAGAAGGGACTAAAGGGGCTGAGGGTGTTTGCAGCCCATTGGAGCAAGCAACAGTGTCAACAGGCCATAACCCCCTGGAGCTTCTAGGGACTGGACCACCAAAAGGGTACACATGGAGGGGTCCATGGCTCCAGCCACATATTTAGCAGAAAATGGCCTTGTTGACATCAGTGGGAAGAGAGGCCCTTGGGCCTGAGTGTGTTCGATGTCCCAGTATAGGGGGATGGCAGGGCAGGAAGATGGGAGTGGGTGGGTAGTTGTGGTATCACCCTCATAGAGGCATGGGGATGGAGGATGGGATAGGAAGTTTCCAAATGAAAGACGTGGAAATGTAAATAAATAAAGTATAAAAGAATATACATACATGCTTCTTTAGTAAATAATTAAGCTGGTATTCATGCACAGAATGATAAATACATAAATACTGAGTAATTCTTGTGTAATTTCCATAGCATCACACTTAGAATCTTTTATCATGACCAATCTCAGTTAATAAAACCCCAAATAAATGACTCATTTAAGTGAAAAAATGTTTTAAAGCTGGAATTTTATGAAGTAAATTAGAATTTGCTGATAATACACAAGAAAACAGTAATAAAAGTAGCAAATAGAATCAACAAATCATCTCAACCATCTCAAAGAAACTCAGAATATAGGAAATATATCTCACCATAATAATATATATGCAAGACTGTAGGTGACTTGGGTTCCTTCTGGTCTGTCTGGGCTGGGGTCCAGAGCAGACCTTTGGTACAAGCTCAGCAGCCAGTCCCACAACACCCAGAGGAAGCTCCAATCCCATGCACTCTGACACACCCAGGATCAGAGGTAAGCAGGAACAAACATCTGTCCCAACACTGGGAGTAACTGGGACAAGCTTGACCAGGCACACAGGAACTCAGCCGGCCCAGTGACTCCAGTTCCTTCCAGTCTGTCTGGGTTAGTGTTCTGAGCAGACCTTGGGCACAAGCTCTGCAGCCCACACAGAGAAACACACAGAGAAAGCCACACTCCCAGGTGATCTAACAAGCCCAGGATCCCAGGATCCTAGAATCACAGGATCAAAGAGACAGCTTGACTCTGAGGAGTTCAACCAGGATCACAGGAAGGACAGGCTCCAGTCAGATTTAGCAAGGGCAGGTAGCACTAGAGTTAACAAGGTGGCCGGGGTCAAGTGTAAGAAAATAAACAACACAAACCAAGGTCACTTGCCATCATCAGAACCCAATTCTCCGTCCATAGCAAGTCCTGGACACACCATCACACCAGAAACACAAGATTCAGATATAAAATCACTTATCATGATGATGATACAGGACCTTAAGAAAGACATAAATAGCACCCTCAAAGAAATACAGCAGAACACAGGTAAATAGCTAGAAGCTCTTAAAGAGGAAACACAAAAATCCTTAAAGAACTACAGGAAAACACAATCAAACAGGTGAAGGAAATGAGCAAAACCATCCAGAATCTAAAAATGAAAATAGAAACAATAAAGAAATCAGAAAGAGAGACAACCCTGGAGTTACAAAACCTAGGAAAGAAATCAGGAGCCATAGATGTAAGCATCACCAACAGAATGCAAGAGATAGAAGAGAGAATCTCAGGGGCAGAAGACACCTTAGAAAACATTGACACAACAGTCAAAAAAATGCAAAAAGCAAAATGCTCCTAACCCAAAAAATCCAGGAAATCCAGGACACAATGAGAAGACCAAATCTAAGGATAATAGGTATAGAAGAGAGTGAAGACTCCCAAAGTAATGGGCCAGTAAGTATCTTCAACAAAATTATAGAAGAAAACTTCCCTAACCTAAAGAAAGAGATGCCCATGAACATACAAGAAGCCTACAAAACTCCAAATAGACTGGACCAGAAAAGAAATTCCTCCTGTCACATAATAATCAAAACACCTAAAGTACTAAACAAGGAAAGAATTTTAAAAGCAGTAAGGGTAAAAAGGCAAGTAACATATAAAGGCAGGCCTATCAGAATTACGGCAGATTTCTCACCAGAGACTATGAAAGCTAAAAGATCCTTGGCAGATGTCATACAGACCCTACAAGAACACAAATGCCAGCCCAGACTACTATACCCAGCAAAGCTCTCAATTACCATAGATGGATTCTACAAATCCAGCCCTACAAAGGATAATAGATGGAAAACATCAATATAAGGAGCAAAACTACACTCTAGAAGAAGCAAGAAGGTAATCTTTCAACAAATCCACACAAACCTAATTCCACCTCTTACAACAAAAACAACAGGAAGCGACAATTACTTTTACTTAATATATTAATTTGAAAATTAATATTACCAACATATCCTAATCGATTGAAATCCAATAATATGAGGAATTGGAAATGTGTCGATTGTCATCCAATGATCTCTTTAATTTGGTAATTGGAGAAATAGGTCCAACATTGTACAATCTATATACACTGTCAGATTGTTTGTTTTTGACAGTGTCTTGCTGTGTACAACATAAGGGTTTTAAAATCTTGTTTCTCCTATCTCAGCCTCTCTATATGTAGTATTGTTTATTTCATGTTTTTACATTATACTATGGTTTTCAGAACAGCTTATATATTTCAAAAGTATTTATATACTCAAAAGAAACATAGACGATTAACTAGGGAGATGGCTTGTAAGAGAAGAACAAAGTGAGACTAAATGCTTTGCTTGACATTTGTAACACTTGTATCAAGTTTGAAGAAGAGGACTTTATAAGTTATTCTTTCTCTGAGATGAATGCTTTTCCAAATTATCACAGCTAATGAACCAAATTCTTACCCTCAATTAATGTCTGTGCTAATCTCCAAGCAGAACCATTGTTCACTGAAACAGTTGGTGAATGACTTTATGGATAGACCATGTTAATACCTACACCATTTCTTAAATGAATGTAACCTGTTCTCTGTGGGCTGAGAATGAAGTCACTCACTCAAGTCAAATAGCTTTCACCATAGCAGGAAGTCTGTATCCAAAGATGGAGCCTACAATTAATTTCTTGGTGCAGCAGAACTATCAACTCTCAGGTTAGCTACAATGGAGTTAAAATCCTTTGGTGATGTGAGGGTCATTGAAATACAGCCTTATTACAGTGAAACCCAAGGTCTAAAAATTGTTCTAATTTTGGGCTTGTACCAAAGTAAAAGCCAAGATTTTAAACTCTACTAAATACAAAACAAAGAAAAAGACTTTATATACTCATGTTCATTTAAGAAAACACTAGTAGTGATGTATTATTTTTAAGTATACAGCTAACATGTTTGGAGTTATTTAATATTTATACTGAGAAAAATGTATTTTCACTATTGCTGTAGACAAGCATCTATATAAGACTTTAATCGATTGTTGTTTTATATCAAACAACTTTTATAATACTTATTTTTATTTTTATAATATTTTATAAATTTTAAGGAATACGACAAAAAAGATATTATCGGTATTCAAGGGGGGGTCTATGGGAGGAGCGGTGGTACAAAAGGGGAACAAGAATATAATTCAATTCTATTTAATTAAAATATGTTTTTAAATGTTAACAAATTCAGATAAATTTAAATCATGTAACTTTTCTGATAATGCAATAAAAGTTTAAAAAAAAGAATAAGGCAAAATATCATTCTTGCCCAAAAAAAATCAATTTTATATTGGTCATATATGGGCTCATTCTGGCCTGCCTGGGCCATTATCCAAAGGCAATAATCTTATTGACAGAGCCCTGGTAGGAGAAGCTTTGATTTCAGATCCGGTTGCATTAGCCAAACAAGATCACGATAAATTCCATCTGTCTAGCCAAACTCTGAGACTTAAACACAAAATTTCCAAAGAACAAGCAAGAATGATTGTTAAACAAAGTGTATTGTTCTAACTCCAGTAGAAGTGGAGATTTGGGGGTAAATCCAAGAGGCCTTATGCCCAATCATATTTGTCAAATGGATGTAACTCATTATGCAGAATTTGGAAAACTTAAATATATACATGTCTGTATTGATACTTGTTCAGGATTTATGTTTGCTTCCCGGCAAACAGGAGAAGCCCCCAGAAATGTTATTGATCATTGTTTAGAAGCATTCATTGTTATGGGTATGCCCAAAACAATTAAGTCAGACAATGGGCCAGCTTACACTGCCAAAAATTTTATTTCTTTCTGCAAGGATTTGGGCATTATTCATAAAACTAGCATCCCGTACAACCCTATAGGAAAGGGTATTGTTGAGCAAGTCCAATGCACACTTAAAAACTGTTTTTGTTTTCAAAAAATTTTGAAAACAAAAGGGGGGAATCTGTTCCCCCTGAGATCTCCAAAGGCACACCTTGCCTTTGTGCTTTTTATTTTGAATTTTTTGCAGACAGACATCAATGGTCACTCCACGGCAGACCCACATTGGCATTCTAATACTTCAAATTCGAATGCCATGGTATGCTGGAAGGAACTGCTTACAAATGCTTGGTATGGACTAGACCCTGGTTTGGTATGGGGCCGAGGGTCTGTGTGTATATTTTCCTAGAAAGAGGGCAAAGCACGCTAGCTCCCAGAAAGATTAATTCACCAAGTGGACTCAGAGCTACAACCCTCTTAGTAAACGTGCTTAAACACACTGCAAAAAAATTTTTTTGTTTTGTTTTCTCTTTTTTTCTGTTTCCTTTTTTGTCTTTGAGCTGACAGCCTTTTTTCTGTCATTCTGGAAATGCCCGCTTAATTCAATAGCTTAGTCTCCTGAAATTAAAAGAACAATTCAAACTCATTCGCTCATGCCCAGAGCTAAAGCCTGGATACTTCAGTATTTACATTCCAAAGGCTGGTACATCCCTAGATTACTAGCCAAACCCTACTAATTTACATTTTAATTGAGCCCTGATCTGTAGGTTCCCTGAGTCAGAACTGGTAATTTACAACTGAAATCAGGAGTCTACACCCATCCCCAGCACAGTGGCAGAGGGTGCTGCTTCACTGGACTTCAGAAAGAATGGACTCCAGAGAGATTGTGGCAGGTCCTAAACTTTGCAGGTATTTGAGGCATATCTTCGTGCTAGCTGCGTGGGTAAATGGTGCATTTTGGAAACTTGTCGTCCAAAAGCTAGGGCTCTAGCAGATATGCATCTAAGACAGAGGCATGCGCCGAGTGGCAATGTTTTTGAAAAAAACCGAAAAGAGCCCGGTTAGTAGAATCAAACTAGTTGCACGTGACCTTGAAGATGGGTAAAGATATCTGCCAGAGAACAAATACGCAGGTTATTTCCGACTAAGCACCATAAAAATCCCCATGCAAAGCTGTGCCCATTGATATGGCCTTAACCCTGCTTTCATATAATAAATATGGGCGATATGTTGAGTCTCTCCCTTCTGCCTCAGCTCTGAGACATTGGAGCTTGCATCTGGAGACTCAACTCATGCCTGCTGTGCCTAAAAAAGGCTCACTACTCTGAGTTCTGCCTTTGAGGATTCCAGAGGAAAGTACACATGCTGGCTGGCAGGTCTGCAGCCTGATGACATCTGGTGTTGACCTCCTTCCCCACCTAGGGCTGTGCCTCCAGCCAGCCCCCAGAGTCAAGACCTGCGTGATGCCCTGAGCCACCACCTTTGGGAGCATTACACCCAGCAGCCTGACTTCCCTTTGACTTCCCCTTTGACTCTGTTTGGACTCTTCCTGACTCCACCCACATTGCTTATGTTATTCAAATGTCATTGTAACCTAGAGATTCAGTTTTGCTTTCTTGTATATAAATGCTGAACCCCAAAAGTAAAGGCAAGCCTTGGTTAGAAACCCTAAACTAGGCTTCATGTCCTTTTGTTCTCAAACTCTGTGTTTCAGGTCTCCTTTCTTCCTTTGGTCAAGGCAGAACCCAGTTTGTGAAACTGCGGGACAGTTTCAGAGATTAAAATTGGACACTTTGTTTTCTTTCATGGCTTGGAAGGAGTTGTACTTGAGGACCAGACCCAGCTCATCCATTTCTAATTTTTTCCCTAGGAAGTCACAGATCTTCTTTATGGTTCCCTTTGTATCCTAAAAGAAGAAGAAACAGAAATGAGGATGGTAAATAGAGAGCTCTGAGAGAAAGATGGAAAGAAGGCATCTGTGTATAGAGGATTAGAAAAGGGATAAGAAGAAATGCATCAGCAAATGAGAGAGCATGAGTGGGGTTTAGACAAATAAAGCCATGGAAGAGATGGAGGATGAACTCATATACAGCATTTATATATTGAGTGTGCTTCGAATGTGGCTAATCTCTCTTCTCTAAAAGAGAGAAGAAGGGGTTTTATTTTAGGGAGGAGAAAATATTACAGACAGGGTTTCATTCAACCAAGGTAAAACATCGCTTTGCTGAGGATAATGTCCTTAAATTTCAAACCCACCTGCCTCTATCTCCACACTGTTGTGGTCAAAGTTGTCTGCCAACACACTCACTAAGTATACTGTGTTTTTTTTCTTAAGACAGGGCCTCACTATGGAGTTTTTTTTTTCTTGTGTGATAAAAGTTGCTATGGAGCCCACTATACCTCAAGCTCATAAAGTTCTCACATCCATCTATCTGGCTTTTTCCTCCGAAGTGCTGGAATTGAAAGTATGTACAACCATACCTAATCTGCTCTGGGATGTTTAAAGAACCTTATAGAAATGTTGCTAGATAATGATCAAGGCAAATGAAGAAATGTGCACAAAGACCTCAACAGAGATTAATGTTTGTGCCAGATAATATTGTTTTCTTAGGCTATGAGAACAATACAGATTTTACAACATTGTCATAAAACTGTTCTCAATATTTATTACTTGGGAGAACGAATGAGATTTTTTTCTGAGTAAGCATCTCAGGTTGCAGTTTAGGTGGGCATCACATTCACAATTTTTCTGAATCCAACTGTTGTAATAATATCTGTGTACTACCATGATTAATTTAATCCTAGGAGATAGCCATTATAAGGCAAAATCTTAGAACACCAAAAATTGTGCTTTGAATCCTAGCCCCACCCTGTAGCCATGAGGTTTTATAGGTTTGAAACTTTTTTACATATTTATGATATTTCCACTTAATATTTTATATGAAGATAAACAATCATGACAATAACTGAAAAAATGTGTTAGGTAGTAATAAAGGAGACTTTTGTGAATCTGCATTAGTGTGCAGCAAACAGCTAGGTAGTGATTTTTTCTAGAGAAAACTGAATTTCATGATGATTAACTAAAAGATTCTACATTTGGGAAGTAGAGAGTTATGAAAGGTTTTTTTTTTAATGCAAACATTTTGCTTCTTAAGTGTTAACACTAAGTAGTCAAATTATTTTGAATAATTTTATCTTTGGTGTTTGGCTGTACATTAATTTTTTATTAATAATTATCTTTCTCCATCCATTCAGTGAAGCAAGTAGGATGACAGTAGATCTTCCTCATTCCCACTGCTTTTCTAGATTCTGTGCACAAGTCTCATACTTAGCTCTGCAGCAGAAAACCTGTGACAGTACTTATGTTCTCTAGTGGATCCAAAGATTTTTCCCTTCTACAATTGCTCCCTCCATTCACTGATTTAAGTTCATCTATCCCAAGTTCATCACTCCAGAGGAACTCACAGACCACTCAGGCCTGGGAAGTAGGTAGACTATTAGCAGATATATCTTCTCTTTTCCCTATGTATCTCAAAGTCCAATCACCCAGTCTCATACTTATATCTGCAGGTAAACTCCAAACTTTGGGGGGTGAGCTACTTTGCCTCCAACACAAGAATGCAAACCTGAGGAAGCCATAACATATTATGACAAAGGAACCAATTATATTACATCTTCAGAATTTCATCTCTCCTTCCATTCTTCAAATTCAATCCCTGAGTCTCATCCCCACCTGTTTATTAAACCTTCTTCTGTGGTCTCTTCTCACTATTTGGCCCCATTCCTAGGAATCTGACTAAGCAGATCCTGCTGGAACACCATGTTTTCCTCCCTCTTGTGAAGTCTCTCTATGGAGTTCAGCTCAGCACCATTTCTAACTCTCAGGTCCCACAGCACATAAATACATCTTACCTGGTACCACAATGTAATTCCTACAGGTTCCATATAGCTACCTCATTCTCCTAATAACCAGAGTGAAACAGAAACAAGAGAAAAATTCTCCCACCCAATAAAGATAAACCAGATATCAGCACCTAGAATTATTAACTTCCTAATCTAAGATGCCTAAATGCCAGTGTAAAAACAAAATCAATAACAACCAGGACAATATATCTCCACTGGAGTCCAGCAATCATGACACAGCAGTTCCTGAATATTTCACCATAGCTGAGGCACAATGAAAACATCCTTAAAACAGCTTGTATGGATAAGGTAGTTGACTTTTAAAAAGAAATGTATATATCCCTTAAAGACTCGATGAAACCAAAAAGAATCAGTGCAAAGAAATGAATTAAGCTGATTTATACCTGAGTAGAATTAGAATCAATTTAAAAAATCCAAAATGAAGGAAATCTTAAAATCAAAATTTTAAGAACTCAAACAGGTATCTCAGAGGCAAGCTTCACCAACAAGTACAATAGACAGAATACAGCCCTTTATGGAAGACATGATAGAATCAATAAGTGTATTAAAGAAAATATTAAATATGAAAAACTCCTGGCACATAATTTTCAGAAATTCTGCATTACTACTATGAAAAGACCAGATTTAGGAATAATAAGAATAAAAGAAACAAAGGAAACACATTTCAAAGACCCAGAAAATATTTTCCACAAAATCATAGAAAAAATAATAACCTGAAGAAAGAGCTACCTATCAAAACTCATAAGGTATACAGAACACCAAGTAGATTGGACCAGAAAAAAAGTCCCCTGAACCAATAATAGTCAAAACATTAAATGTAAAGAACAAATTATGAAAGGATGTACAAGGGCTAGAATGGGGAAATCAAGTGGGAAAGGAGGAAGGGGGGTTGTAGAAGGGAGTACAGGAAGAGACTGTTAAAATTAAGAGATATTTGAGAAGTAGTATTGAAACCTGGTAAAGTGGAAACTTCCTAAAATTTATGCATATATGAAGGTTATCAAAGTGAAAACACCATATAATGGTCATCTCATGTCACAAAGACAGAAAGAATGAAAAATTCTAGTACTAGGATTGGGTTACACTTAATTGAGTTTTTGGCCAAATGGTCCCCATGGGAATCCCTCTCAAAAAACTGAGACTGCTGCTAAGAGTATAACTTGATCTCAATAAACTGAAAGCAAACTCCCATTGCTAAAGACTATACCTATACAAATTAGTGAATGTGAAGATGTCAAGTTGGTCCCTAGAGAGAAGCTCCACTCTTACATTCTAGTGTCTTGAGTACATAAAGACACACTGCATGCTCCACAAAGAGAAATACAAACATCAAACTAGACACAAATCCTTCTATCTATAGTGATGTATTCCATGAGATTAGTTAGATCAGTCATTGTTCAAATCTTATGGCAATAACCAACCAATAACTGATCTGACTTAAGTCCCATTGCATGAGATGGAGCCCATATACTAAACTGTTTGGGTGACCAAGAACCTGAGACTAGGTAACCCAGTGACCTATGGAAAAACCAAATAATGCTCTTAAGAAGGAAAGAGAAAAATTAGCAGTAAAATGTCTCCTAATGATATTCTGCTATATGCATAGATCAGTGCCTTGTACACACATCATCAGAGAAACTTCCTCTTGCAGCAGATGGGGACAAATATAGAAGCTTACAGACATATATTATAGAGAACAAGATGCCCTAAATGGATATCTCCATCAAATTCCTCTTTCCAGAGCTCAGGGAACCCTTCTGAAAAGAGGCTGAAAGACTGTACAGGCAAGAGAAAATTGAGCTCACCAAGAGATATGAACCCTCAGACACTGAAGCAGCATAGACAGAGCTTGGGTGGTTCTTTCCTATATACTCTGTGTCTATATAATTGCCTCCAGTTTAGTGTTTTCTTGAGATTCCTCAGTGAGTAAATGAGTGGGTCTCTGATCCTCATACTTTCAATCAGACTCTTTTCTTTTTGTTGGTTTGACTTTATAACTTTGATGTGATAGTCTTTGTTTTATCACACATTTGGTTTACACTTATACAGCATTGTTCACTATTGGAGGAAGTCATGACAAGAAGTTAAAGAGCACAGGAACCTGGTAGTTGGTGCTGATGCTGAGGCAATAGAGGCATGCTGCTTGTTGGCTTGTTCACTCTGGTACATTAATAAAATATTTTTTAAAAAAAGTTTTTTTTTAAGAACCCAAAGATGGCAGCTTTCACAAGGGTCAGGGCCCTCCCACTTCAATCAGTGATTAAGAAAGTGCCTTGCAGATTTGCCTACAGCCTGCCAGGCACCTTATGGAGGCCTTTTCATAATTAAAGTTCCCTCTGATCAGGTGATTCTAGCTTGTGACATGTTAACACACAACTATCCAGCACATTATTTTATATTGCATTCTATTATATTTTCTTTTCTTGATTTGAGAGGATTTTTGTTGGACTAGATTTTCTTTAGAAGAAAAACTTTAAATGTGGGTAGATAAGCAGGCCTAGAGAATCTGGAAGGCCTTGAGTAGAAGGGGAATATGATCAAAATACATTCACATTTAAAAGTTCTTTTAATTAATAAAAAGATAAATTTTAAAGAGCAAAACAAGGAAACAAAAGCCACAGTTCTCAGTAAACTTCTTCATTACTAGGGTCTGCTTCTTAAGTGAATGGTGACTGTAAGACTGATGCTCACCTTTTTCATGTTTTCATAGTACAGTACCAAGAAGTTGCCCCATCCTCTCATGGATAGCCAGCCATGGATGTGCTCAAAGCATGATCCATATATGACTGTGTACAGGGAGAAGTAAAGTGTCAGTTACAAAGCACTAACACAGAGTCTGCTTGAGTTTCTTCATTTTCTGAAAATTGCTGCAGAAAGCTTCATTAAGGGAAATCTAACTAGTCTGTATTTATAGTATTAAACATGATGTTTGAGGCAAGTACACAAATAGAGAACTGATAAAATTAAGTTCATTAACAAATTCATTACCACACAGACTTATCACTGATGCCATGAGGAGTATCCTACTGCCAAGTTGCAAGGACAGAAGTATGTGTCAGGGGAAATCTATCACACCAATACAGAAATCCTGAGGGAATTTCTGGGAATACCTGCCTCCTGGTGAGATGTACTAGAAAGACAGAAAGATTTGATGGCAGAGATGGGAGAATGGTATTTTATATGGTGTTGGAAAGAAAGAATCCCATCAGTATAGCAACCTATTGGCTAAAATCTAATGGAGGTATGAATCAAAGTTATATGACCTCATTAATAATCACATCAACAAAGTGAGGGTAATAAGGCACATTTCTGCATGTGTATGACGGGGGGGAAGAGAGAGAGAGAGAGAGAGAGAGAGAGAGAGAGAGAGAGAGAGAGGGAGGGAGAGGGAGAGAGAGAGGGAAAGAGAGAGAGAGAGACAGAGGGAGGGAGGGAGGGAGGGAGAGAGAGAATGCTTGTGAGGTTTTAGAATTACCTTAGCATATGTATTGGAGGCAGATCTGCAACTCTCTTTGGGGGTATCTTTGCATTTCTTATTTTTCAATTTTCAGTCCCTGATTTTTATATATTGCTCTTATCCTGCATTTATCTCACATGCTACAATTCACATGTGCCTGTTCAGACATGCCTAGTGGTGCAATAATAACAAAATTGCAATGGGGTAACTTAAATGATGTCTGATTGGATTTGAGGCTTGAGCCTTGGGATCGAATTCATGCCTGGTACTATAAACCTGGTCGTAAACCCATGGCTGGAGATGTCATAGTTATAAACTAGGGTTCTGACTCTCATTTTACTAAATGGTCATATTGTCAAACTACCATCTAAAAATTTGTATTTATACCCAAGGTTGTGACCTGTTCTTTATTTTTTTAGAGGTTTTTTTCCAGCTAGGTTTAGTTAATGCAGAGACACATAAGTGATCAAAATGTACAGCATAATTGTGAGTGCTCAGTAATTGATGTTATTTCTATCACTCCCTACACAAGGCTCAGGAAATATCATGGAACAGGAAGTAAAATGTAAAAGTTAGAGAATGGGGTAGCGTGTTTTGAATTTGTCCTTTGTGAATATTATCCTCTGAACATGAATTGGTTGTTAGGCAATTGTGCTCATATCATTAATGGTTGCCTGTAGAAAAGCTGCATAGCAAATGCCTGTTAATATCCCAGGATGGATGGAGGAGGGTGTCCTCAAACCTCATTCCTCAATGAAGATCTATTTGCAGTTGATGACTAGATGAGAAAGACTTCCACGCTCTTTTGGTCTAGGAAAACTGTAATGTTTCTCATGTCCACATGGATGGCCCCACATCCGTGCACATATGAGCATCTCAAATTATCCTCAGTGGGTTGTATTGTTTTGAAAATTTTAAGTTGTGCTATGAACATATTGCAGAATGTATAGTGTGTTGGAGGGCTTACTGGCACATCTAGCAGAACATGATATACTACTATCTTTACATTTTCAGTTTTCAAAGAATAAAATACTATGTAAAACAAAAATTATGAAAAATAAATTAAGCACAACAAATGACATAGGAAGGTCTAATATTTGTCTAAATAAAATTTTAAAAGAGGATAGCTCAGGAAGAAGAAGCCAATCAATGATGCTAATTAACTTTACTTCTGAAGGACACTAGTTCGAATATATAATACTTATTTATTCCATGAATCAGTTTTTCTTCAAAAATTCTTCAGAAACCAACTCATAATGAGTTTTCATTATAGTTTAGTTCAGTTCTCATCCACCATCAGAAAAGTTTATCCATTTAGTGAACAGTGATTTATTCAACAACCCACAGCTCTTTTAAATTTTTTAAGTTTTATTACATTATGATGAGAAAAGTTACATGATTTCAATGTATCTGAATTTGTTAACATTTAAAAACATATTTAAGTAAATAGAAGTAACTCACATTCTTGTTTCAATTTTGTAACCAAACTCCTCCCAGAGAAACCCCTTTAACACCTACAATACCTTTTTTAGTCATATTCTTTAAAATTTATAAAATATAATAAAAATAAAAATTAGTATTATAAAAATTGTTTGATATAAAACAATAATCAATATAACTGCCTTATGTAGATGCTTGTCTATAGCAATACTTAAAATACATATGTTTTTCTCAATATAAATTTTAAATAACTCCAAACATACTAACTGAACATTTCAAAATAATACATAACTACTAGTATTTTCTTAAGTTAACTTAGATATATAAAGTTATTTTTTTGTTTGTAGGTTTGTTTTATATTTAGTAGAACTTAAAATCTTGGCTCTTACTGTGATACAAGCCCAAAATAAGATTTTTTTAGACATTATATTTCATTGTAATAAGGCTGTACTTCAATGGCCCTCACATCACCAAAGGATTTTACCTCCACCATAGCTAAGCTGAGAGTTGATAGTTCTGCTGCACCACGTAAGTGAATTGTCTATGTTTCTTCTGGCTGTATCAATATTTTTGAAATATATAAGCTGTTCTGAAAACCATAGTATAGTGTAAAAACAATACTACTAATAGAGAGGCAGAGATAGGAGAAGCAATATTTCAAGACCATTTTGTTGTACACAGCAAGACATTGTCATGAACAAACAAGCTGAAAGTGTATATGAATTGTACAACATTGGACCTATTTCTCCAATTACCAAATTAGAGAGACTATTCAATGACAATCACCCAATTACTAATTCCTCATATTTTTGGATTTCAATCGATTCGGATATGTTGGTAATATTAATTTTCATATTAAGCTATTAAGAAAAAATTATTGTTGCATCCTGTTATTTTTGTTATAAGAGGTGGAATTAGGTTTGTGTGGATTTGTTGAAAGATTATTTTCTTGCTTCTTCTAGGGTATAGTTTTGCTCCTTATGTTGATGTTTTCCATCCATTATCTTTTGTAGGCCTGTATTTGTGGAATGATATTGTGCAAATTTCATTTTGTCATTGAATATCTTGTTTTCTCCATCTATAGTAATAGATATTTTTGCTGGGTATAGTAGCCTCGGCTGGCATTTGTGTTCTTGTAGGTCTCTGTATGACATATGCCCAGGATCTTCTAGATTTCGTAGTTTCTGGTGAGAAGTCTCATGCAATTCTGATAGGCCAGGCCTGCCTTTATATGTTACTTGACATTTTCTCATTACTGCTTTTAAAATTCCTTCTTTGTTTAGTGCATTTAGTGTTTTTATTATGTGACAGGAGGAATTTCTTTTCTGGTCCAGTCTATTTGGAGTTCTGTAGGCTTCCTGTATGTTCATGGACATCTCTTCTTTAGGTTAGGGAAGTTTTCTTCTATAATTTTGTTGAAGGTATTTACGGGCCCATTACCTTGGGTGTCTTCACTCTCTTCTATACCTATTCTTAGGACAGGTCTTGTCATTGTGTCCTGGAATTCCTGGATGTTCTGGGGCAGGAAGGTTTTGCTTTTTTGCATTTTCTTTGACTGTTATGTCAATGTTTTCTATAGTGTCTTCTGCCCTGAGTTTCTGTCTTCTATCTCTTGTATTCTATTGGTGATACTTGCATCTATAACTCATGTTTTCTTTCTTAGTTTTTCTATCTCCAGGGTTGTCTCTCTTTCTGATTTCTTTATTGTTCCT
>NW_022196904.1:11807598-11810956 GCF_008632895.1 Mastomys coucha
TGTAGTTCTTTAAGGGATTTTTGTGTTTCCTCTTGAAGGGCTTCAAGTTGTTTACCTGTGTTTTCCTTTATTTCTTTGAGGGTGTTATTTATATATTTCTTAAAGTCCTGTATCATCATCATGGGAAGTGATTTTAGATCTGAATCTTGCTTTTCCAGTGTGATGGTGTGTTCAGGACTTGCTATGGTGGGAGTATTGGGTTCTGATTATGCCAATTAACCTTGGTTTGTGTTGTTATTCTTATGCTTGCCTCCTGCCATCTGGTCATCTCTACTGCTACCTGCCTTTGCTAAATCTGACTGGAGCCTGTCCTTCCTTTGATCCTGTTTGTGTCAGAAATCCTCAGAGTCAGGTTGTTTCTGTGATCCTGTGATTCTGGAATCCTGTGATCCTGGGCTTGTTAGAGTATCTGAGAGTGGAGCTTCCTCTGGGTTTTTTGGGACTGGCTGTGGACCTTGCATGCAAGGTCTGCTCAGGGCACCAGCTTGCCCAGATGGAACTGGGAGGAACCTGAACGACTGGGCTGGTGGAGCTCCTGTGTGCCTGGTCCTGCTGGTCCCAGTTACTCCCAGTGTTGGGACATATCTTGGTTCCCCCTCACCTCTGCTCTTGGGCATGTTAGAGCGCCTGGGAGTGCAGCTTCCTCTGGGTGTTTTGGGACTGGCTATGGAGCCTGCACTCAATGTCTTCTCAGCTTCAGAGGTTCAGTCCAGTATCATCACGTTGGAAAATGGCAGCAACCAGGCAGGCATGGTACAGGAGGAAGTGAGAGTTCTATATCTTCGTCTGATGACTGCTATCAGAACACTCATCAACCCACAGCTCTTAAATGTGCAGACAATAAGAGAGTTTCGAGTAGTGAGCATTAAATTGGGTTGCTATATTATACCTTTTTCTCCAATGTTCAGGGATCATTTTGGATGGGTTGGGACATATTGTAGAGGCAGAGGTGGTGGATGACTTTACTAAAACAGTGTTTTCTGGACACTTCACGGTATCTAGAAATATGATCTCAGCAGTTGTGACAACATGTGCAAGATCTTTACAAGTTTAAGCCATACTGAGTGACAAATGGAGCTAGAGGTTGGTCATAATGAGCCAAATTTAAAAAACTACTAGTGATTGTTAGCTTCCTTAAGAGAGCCAGTTCATGTAATGAGTGTTTACCCAACTCCCCTGGATATTCATATACCTGAAAATGTATAGGCAGCTTTAATTGGAATGGACAGTTTTAAGAATTAATGGGACTTGAAGTGAGAAGGTGTCTAACATGGTGACACACTATTTTCTGTAACTTCAGTTCCAGAGGATCTAATGCACTCCTGGCCACTGCAGGTAAGAGATGCGTGTGTTTCATATATGTGTGTGTGTGTGTGTGTGTGTGTGTGTGCAGGCAAATGGCATCTCGACATAAAATAAAAATAATTCTTTAAAAAATTAATATACAAATTTGCATGCTTATGGAATAAGAGGAGGATATGGAAGGAATCAGGGAAGGGAATGAATATGATATATATGCAGTATATGGAATTATTAAAATATTAAAAGATATATTTAAAAACATTTCATACAAAGATAGATCATATAGATGCTAAGTGAACCAAAAGAACATTCGTATTTTAACAGTTAGAAGGAAGATCAATGAAAGAAATGCCTCATTTTACAATTATATACATGAACATTCAGAGAAAATGGAAAGCCCTAGAAAGTTGAAGTTAATAAACTCCTTTATAAAGATTTAATTTAATTTTGTACCTTGTAAATGCTTACGTGTCGTTATGTAAGATTTCATGTATATATGGGTATAATTGCATAGGAGAGAAGATGATGTCAATTGCTCTGAAGCTGGAGTCATAGAAAGTCATGACCCACTCAGGGTGTGAGTACTGGGAAACAGACTCCACTCCTCTAAAAAACAGCAAGTGCTATCGCCCATTGAGCCATCTCTCCAGCCTCTAATTCTATCATTTTCAAGAGCAAGATATAAGAGCAACTTTATTGAACAATAAAAAGCAGAAATTAGCACAAATTCAAAATTATAAAAGAATAAATAGATCTTCAAAAGAGAATGGTGGGATTGTTTTATGGCTCAATGTATAAAATTGCTTATCATATAAGCCCTATGATCAGATCTTTCTCTTAAGCTGCATAACTTATAAGGAAATGGTTGACTCCACAAAATTGCTCTCAAGTTCTCACTGATGTTCTGTGACATGTCTGTATCCATACAGACACTATGCACATATATACCTCAGATAATAATAAAGAAAATATCTTTAGAGGAAAAAGGAAATAGGAAATAGGGCATAATCTATAAATGCCCCAGAATACTGTCTTAATGAGACATCATGAAGATAACATTGGCCTGTCTGTATGTCTTTGAAATATTGTTCTAATTGTTAACCGATGATGTAGAAGGATGATGTACATTGTGGACAGCACTATTCCTTACTCAGTTGGATCCTGAGAAGTATAATGGAGGAAAAATCTAGGTGAAGGCAAAAAAGCAAAGGCCTACATATTTAATCTCTCCCTGCTCATGACTGTGTAAACAAAGAAATTACATTGAAATCAGTAAGTGAGAATTGCTAAGCCAAATATAAAGGAAGGTCTCTCAGAATAACAGATTCATCAACTATAATTGTAAAGGGAGGAAGGCTGGAAATCTGTATATCAAGTTCAAGAAAGACAACCACTGACAAGTCAAGAGTACTATACCTAGAAGTGTTACTTGTCATAACTGAAGGAGAAATAAAAAACTTGATATGTTGAAAAATGTGTGATATGAATAAATGGCCATCAAGTCTGTTCTACAAAATAGACTTGAGAAAAACAATTGTGTCCTTAAAACCACAACAGCATAAGGTAGTTTCAGCAATCAATTTGATACATCCCAGTGTTACCTTAGAGTCTCAGTTAAGAGATTGCCTCCATCAGATTTGCCTGTGACTGTGTATTTGAGTGATTTTCTTTATTGATCTTTGAGGTATTAGGGCCCACAGCATAAAAATGTGGAACTTTTCTGTATGAGAAAACTAATAGAGTGAGACTCTGATTAAATTAGTAAGCTGATTTTTAAAAATTAGATATTTTCTTAATTTACATTTCAATTAATTTCTCCTTTCCTGGTTTCCCCTCTGAAAAACAAAACAAACTAGCAACAATAACAACAAAAAGAACAAAACCTTGTTCCCTCCTCTCCTCCCTGGCTCACCAGCCTACCCTCTCCTGCTTCCTGGCCCTGGCATTCCCCTACACTGGGGCATAGAACCTTCAATGGACCTAGGGCCTCTCCTCCCATTGATGATCGACTAGGCCATATGTCTTTCTTTTATATATATATATATATATATATATA
>NW_022196904.1:11810966-11811172 GCF_008632895.1 Mastomys coucha
AATATTTTCTTTATTTACATATAAGTTTCTCCTTTCCCAGTTATCCTATCAAACAAACAAACAAACAAACAGAAGCAACAAAAAACAATCCCCTGTTGCCTCCCTCCTCCCCATGCCTGCCACCCCACCCTCTCCCAATTATTGGCCCTGGCATTCCTCTACACTGGGGCACAGAACCTTCACAGGGCCGAGGTCCTCTCCTCCTA
>NW_022196904.1:11812628-11813343 GCF_008632895.1 Mastomys coucha
ATTCCACCAGAGGTTCCTTTATTGTTAAGAATAGTTTTGGCTATCCTGGGTCTTTTGTTGTTCCAGATTAATCTGCAAATTGCTCTTTCAAAGTCTGTGAAGAACTGAGTTGGAATTTTGATGGGGATTGCACTGAATCTGTAGATTGCCTTCCGTAAGATGGCCATTTTATATTAATCCTGCCAATCCATGAGCATGGGAGATCTTTCCATCTTCTGAGATCTTCTTCAATTTCCTTCTTCAGAGACTTGAAGTTCTTGTCAAATAGATCTTTTACTTGCTTAGTTAGAGTTACACCAAGGTATTGTATATTATTTGTAACTATTGTGAAGGGTGTTGTTTCCCTAATTTCTTTTTCTGCCTGTTTATCATTTGTGTATAGGAAGGCCTCTGATTTGCTTGAGTTAATTTTATATCAGCTACTTTGCTAAAGTTGTTTATCAGGTTTAGGAGCTCTCTGGTGGAATTTTTGGGGTCACTTAAGTATACTATCATATCATCAACAAATAGTGATAATTTGACTTCTTCCTTTCCAATTCTTATCCCTTTGATCTCCTTTTGTTGCCTAATTGCTCTAGCTAGGACTTCAAGTACAATATTGAATAGGTAGGGAGAGAGTGTGCAGCCTTGTCTAGTCCCTGATTTTAGTGGGATTGCTTCAAATTTCTCTCCATTTAGTTGGATATTGGCTACTGGTTTACTGTATATTGCTTTT
>NW_022196904.1:11813353-11813681 GCF_008632895.1 Mastomys coucha
TGCAACTTTATGAGGTCTCATTTGTCAATTTTTGAACTTAGAGCAGAAGCTATTGGCGTTCTCTTCAGGAAATTTTCCCCTGTGCCTATTTGCTCAAGGTTCTTCTCCACCTTCTCTTCTATTAGTTTTAATGCTTTGATGTGGAGGTCCCTGATTCACTTGGACTTGAGTTTTGTACAAGGAGATAGGAATGGATCGATTTGCATTTTTCTACATGTTAACCACCAGTTGAGCCAGCAACATCTGTCGAAAATGCTGTCTTTTTCCACTGGATGGTTTTAGCTCCTTTGTCAAAGATTAAGTGACCATAGGTACTTGGGTTCATTTC
>NW_022196904.1:11814662-11830810 GCF_008632895.1 Mastomys coucha
GGAGTATTGGTATTAGGTCTTCTTTGAAGGTTTGATAAAACTCTGCACTAAACCCATCTGGCCCTGGGTTTAGGCTATATGTCTTAGTCAGGGTTTCTATTCCTGCACAAACATCATGATCAAAGAGCAAGTTTGGGAAGTAAAGGTTTATTTAGCCTACTTTCACACTGCTGTTGATCACCAGAGGAAGGTAGGACTGGAACTCAAGCAGGTCAGGAAGCAGGAGCTGATGCAGAGGCCATGGAGAGATGTTTCTTACTGGCTTGCTTCTCTTGGCTTACTCAACCTGCTCTCTTATAGAACCCAAGACTTTCAGCCCAGAGATGGCACTATCCACAAGGAGTCCTACCCCCTTGATCACTAACTGAGAAAATGCCCCACATCTGGATGTCATGGAGGCACTTCCCCAACTGAAACTCCCTTCTCTGTGATAACTCCAGCCTGTGTCCAGTTAACACACAAAACCAGCCAGTACTCCATCCTCTTAGTAAGCTGATTTGTATGATGGTTTCACTTTAGCTCCATCTTGAGATACTGTCCTGACTTCTCTTGTAGGTAGATTTTGGAATTGAAAGTTTAAGCCAGATATACACTCTCTGCTCCCAATTTGCTTCTGGTAAGAGTATTTTATCAGAGGAAACTAGAAACTAAACTGTTAAACTAGTTAAACTAGAAACAAAAGAAAAGCTTGTGTATGTTGGCAGAATCATCAAAATGAAAGGAATTAGTAGATTCCTTTCAATGATAACTTTACATAAATGTGAATTCTTTAATCAAAAGACACAGGCTAGGAGATTGTATTAAAAAGTAAGAAGTATATATTTGTTGTATGTTATGATAAAAGATAGATGAGACCTTATAATTATGTGATCAAACAAAGTATTCCAGGCAAATGGAACTAGGAAGTAAATAAATGTTGCTTATTTAATTTGACCAAACACACTTGAGTCAAAATCTGGTGAGAAATGATAAACCTTACTTTGTGTTGATTAAAGGAATAATGCATGGAGAGGACAGTACAATTCTAATCACAAGTCTACCAAGTTCTATACAGAAAATAATACTAGATATAAAGTCACAGTCATCTCACTCTAAACAGTTGACATTACATCTCACTAAAAACTAAACAGAATTAAATGATGTCCCAAATGTAACAGGCTAACAGATATCTATAGACAATAAATCTAAACACTGCAGAATGCACATTAGTCTCAGCAGTTCATGGAACTATCACTCAAGTAGATATATATTAGGACACAAAGAAAAGTCTTAAGCAATATAAGTTAAAATAATTTCTTATATTCTACTTGACAAGAATGAAATGACTACAAATAAATGAAAAGAGAAATTCCAGAACATAAACAGACTCATGGAGACTTAACAACTCAGAACTGAACAATGAATGAGTTCTTGACTAACTTAAGAAACAGAAAGTCTCCTACAATCAAATGAAGACAAAAACAAAACCTTTAACCTGTGGGATAAAATGAAAAAAAAGTTCTAAGAGAAATATTTAAAGCTCAAAGTACCTCTATTAAGAAACTAAAGAGATTGCTAATACAGTAGTTAATGGTTTACCTTGGGGATTTGGGAAAAGAACAAAGCAAACCCCAAACTTTGTAGCTGGAAAGAGATGAGTGACATCAGTGTAGATATTAGGGAAAAGGAAACAGCCACAATAAGTAAACCAATATAGAGTTCATGAAATAGTTATTTCTTTGAAAAACAAACTATATTGATCAAATCTTATTTGTACTAACCAAAAAAAAAATATAGCATATGTCAAAACTAATACAGAAGACATGAAAGGGGAGTCATTATGACAGCATAAGTGAAATTCAAAAATTTTTATTTTCTTTAAAAACATGCCACTAAACTCAAAAGCCTAAAAGTTACAGATTAATTTATATATATATATATAAAAATTACCAAAACAAAACTAATATTACATTTAAAACAATTAAGCAGGTAAAGATGGAGAGAAGGCTCAGCAGTTAAAAGCATTCATTGTTCTACTATAGGACAAGGATTCAGTTTCCAGTACACATGTTAGTTCTCAAAGTCCTATCAAAACATAGACACCAGACACCCGAAGCAAAAAAAAAAAAAAAAAAAAAAAAAAGGAAAAAAAAAACATATATGCAAGGATAACACTTCCACAAGTAAATAAAATTAACCTTAAAATAGACAGGCTTATAACAAGCAATGAATTTTCAAAAGTTAACATAATCTCTAACTAAAAAATCTCAGATGAATTTTGCCAGACATTCATTCAGAGGACACTAAGGTTCTCAAACCATTCCATAAAAGAAGGCACATAATGATAGTATTTTCCTAAAGCATTACCTTGATACAAAATCAGACAAATATCCATCAAAAAAGAACAGTGTAGACCAAAATCCATGATAAATACAGAGGCAAAACTTCTCAATAATGAAGTTCTAACCAAATTCAGAAACACATCAAACAAAGTCAAACCCATTAAAGAGTAGTGAAATGACTCCAGAAGAAATGGTGTTTGCAGCTAAACCTGATGCCCTAAATCCACATAGTGGAAATTATCCTTTGGCCTCCATCTGCACATTTTGTCATACATTCACTCCCCTACTACACACACACACACACACACACACACACACACACAAACACACACACACACACAAACAGAAAGAGAGAAAGAGGGCGGGAGGGATATATAATATAAATATAAATATAAGGGTTTAATACATAATAGGTAATGTATAATATGTGTATGTCAAAGTGTCTTTACTTTTAGATGATACAATTCTATTGATAAGAGTTCTGAAAGCATTTAGCAGAAAATACTTGGATCTAATAACGATTTTTATCACAGTGATGAGATATAAAATTAACATACAAACATTAATAGCGTTTTATCTACAAATGACAAATTAAGAAAAAAATCAGAGAAATAAGTCTGTCGTGGATTTTGGGTTTGGTTGTGAATAACTGAGTGATTGACATGATATTGAAACTGTCACATTTAATGTGAAGTTTCGCAGCTTCTTCTTGAATACCATTTCTAAATATATGTAACTGCATTAAGTTTTATAGAATCTGAAAATAATTAGTTTTGGTGTGTTTTATATATTTATTTGAGGTTTCTTTGTAATAAACAAAAAATTTTTAAATTTTTACAACTTTTTAAAAAATTTTGAAAGAAAATGTGGGGCTGGAGTGATGGCTGAGCAGGTAAGAGCACTGACTGTTCTGGAGGTTCTGTGTTCAAATCCCAGCAACCACATGGTGGCTCACAACCATCTATAATGAGATCTGATGCCCTCTTTTGGTGTGTCTGAAGACAGCTACAGTATACTTACATATAATAAATAAATAAATCTTTTAAAAAAGAGAAAATGTGGGGAGAGAGAAATATGCACACTCATAGTCACTATTGAAATCACTGTGAAGTTTACTCAAAAAGCTGAAAACAGATTTCCAGGTGTCCCAGCTTTCCAATATTAAGAATATACTCAAACAACTAAGATGTATACTACTATATATCTAGGTGTATATTACTATGTACTTAGGTATGTACTACTACAAACTTAGATGCATACTACTATATACTTATAAGTATATTACTAGATACTTAAGTGCACATTACTATGTACTTAAATGTATAATGCTACATCTTTGTATGTATGCTACTAAGTATTTATGTATATATTCCTACATACTTATGTGTATACTACTAACAGGTAGTTGAACATCTGTGCTCATTACAACCCTACAAACAAAAGCTAGGAAACAGTTTCAGCCTGTGTGCCCATCAACTGAAAAATAGATAATGAAACTGTGATATGTGTACACAATGAAATTACACTCAGCTATAAATAAAAATAAATTGTGATCTTCTTAGGAAAGTAGATAGAACTGTAAAATATACTTAATAAGGTAACCTAGGCACAGATAGACAGAGTATTATGTTCTCTGTTATATGCGTATCCTAGATAAATCTTAATGTGCTTAACTTGAAGTGCATAGAAAGGACAGAAAACTAGAAAGAGGCCATTATAAGGAGGGCAAGAAAAAGACAACTTAAGGAAAGAGACATTCCAGAAAACCAATGATATGGAAGTGGAGGGAATGAGTTGATATATGCAAAGATTGGGTGGTAAGATGAAGGATATAATTAATCAAAGCAAAGAATATATTAAATGTTTTATGACCTTTATGAATCCTATATCTGACAAAGGGATAATATCCAATATATACAAAGAATTCAAGATGTTAGGCTCCAGAGAACCAAATAACCCTATTAAAAAATGGGGTACAGAGCTAAACAAAGAATTCTCAACTGAGGGATACTGAATGGCTGAGAAGCACCTAAAGAAATGTTCAACATCCTTAGTCAATAGGTAAATGCAAATCAAAATAATCCTGAGATTCAACCTCACACTATTCACAATGGCTAAAATCAAAAACTCAGGTGAGGGGTGGTGGTGGCACACGCCTTTAATCCCAACACTTGGGAGGCAGAGGCAGGGAGATTTCTGATTTTGAGGCCAGCCTGGTCTACAGAGTGAGTTTCAGGACAGCCAAGAGTACACAGAGAAACCTTGTCTTGAATAAACTAAAAAGAAAAAAAAAACCTCAGGTGACAGTAGATGCTGGTGAGGTTGTGGAGAAAGAGGAACACCCCTTCATTGCTGGTGGGATTGCAAGCTGGTAGAACCACTCTGGAAATAAGTTTTGTGGTTCAGTTTTGGAGATTTTATTATGTATATGGGCATCGATTTTCATAAGGGAAATTGGTATGAAGTCCCCTTTCTTTGTTGAGCGTGTGCTTTAGGTATCAGAGCAATTATAGTTTCATAGAATGAATTGGTTAGATACCTTCTGTTTATGTTTTGTGGAATAGTTTGAGGAGTATTGGTATTAGATCTTCTTTGAAGGTTTGATAAAACTTTGCACTAAAACCATCTGGTCCTGGGCTTTTTTTGGTTAGAAGACAATTAAAAACTGTTTCTATTTAGTTAGGAGATATTGGACTGTTTAGATAATTTATCTGATCTTGATTTAACTTTGGTACCTGGTATCTGTCTAGAAAATTGTCCATTTCATCCAGGTTCTCCAGTTTTGTTGAGTATAGGCTTTTGTAGTAGGATCTGATGATTTTTTTCTGATTTCCTCAGTTTGTGTTGTTATATCTACCTTTTCATTTCTGATTTTGTTAATTAGGACACTATCACTGTGCCCTCTAGTTAGCCTGGCTAAGGCTTTATGTATTTTGTTTATTTTCTCAACAAACCAGCTGGTTTGGTTGATTCTTTGCACAGTTCTTTTTGTTTCACTTGATTGATATCAGTCCTGAGTTTGATTATTTCCTACCATCTAGTCCTCATGGGTTAATTTCCTTCTTTTTATTCTGTAGCTTTCAGATGTGCTGTCAAATTGCTGGTGTATGCTTTCTCTAGTTTCTTTTTGGAGGCACTCAGAGCTATGAGTTTTCCTCAGACTGCTTTCATTGTATGCCATAAGATTGGGTATGTTGTGGATTCATTTTTATTAAACTCTAAAAAGTCTTTAATTTCTTTCTTTATTTCTTCCTAGACAAAGTTATCATTGAGTAGACTATTGTTCAACATCCATGTATATGTGGTATTTGTATTGTTTATGTTCTTATTGAGGATAAGCCTTAGTCCATGGTAATCTGATAGGATACATGGAATTATTTCAAACTTCTTTTATCTGTGGAGACCTGTTTTGTGACAAATTATATGGTCAATTTTGGAAAAGGTACCATGAGGTGATGAAAAGAAGGTATATCCTCTTGTTTTAGGGTAAAATGTTCTATAGATATCTTTTAAATCCATTTGTTTCATCACTTCTGTTAGTTTCATTGTGTCTCTCTTTAGTTTCCCTTTCTATGATCTGTCCATTGCAGAGATTTGGGTGTTGAAGTCTCCCCCTATTATTGTGTGTGGTGCAATGTGTGCTTTGAGCTATAGTAAAGTGTCTTTTATGAATGTGGATACCCTTGCATTTGAAGCATAGATGTTCAGAATTGAGAGTTCATCTTGGTAGATTTTTCCTTTGATGAGTATGAAATGTCCTTCATTTTTTTTTTATTCCTTTGGGTTGGAAGTCAATTTTTATTCAATATTAGAATGGTTACTCCAGCGTGTTTCTTGGGAGTGTTTGCTTGAAAAACCTTTTTCCAGTCTTTTTTTCTCTGAGGTAGTATCTGTCTTTGTCACTGAGATGCATTTCCTGTATGATGCAAAATGTTGGGCCTTGTTTATGTAACAAGTCTGTTAGTCCATGTCTTTTTATTGGGGAATTAAGTCCACTGATATTAATAGATATTAAGGAAAATTAATTGGTTTTCTTCATTAGATTTTTTTAAATTTACATTTTAAATGATATCCCCTCTCCCAGTTTCTCCTCCAAAAAAAAAAAAAAAAACACCACTATTCCTTCCCTCCTCTTCTTGCTCACCAACACACCCTCTCCCACTTTCAGGCCCTGGCATTCCCCTATACTGGGGAATAGAACCTTCACAGGACCAAGGGCCTCTCCTCTCATTGATGATTGACTAGGCCATCTTCTGCTACATATGCAGCTGGAGCCATGAGTCCATGCAATTACATGAAATTAATTGTTGCTTCCTATTATTTTTGTTGTTAGAGCTGGTGCCATGGACAGGTTTTGCTGCAGGAATCCCTTGTTCCACTGGATGAGTAGAGTTCTGGTCAGGTGGGCAAAAATTTGGCAGATGACAAACAGTTGACACATGGAAGTGCAAGATCTGAGTGTATTTCTCAAAAATGGCATCAGACTTTTACAGTCATTACAAAAAAGAAAGGAAAAATCTGGCAGCTCAGCTGTCAAGGTACATCTGAAGCCACTTGAAACACAAATTTTGAATGCTCTTTGACATACACTGTCTCACACACACACATAAACTGGGCTCAAGGTGCCACCCATCCTTAGTAAAATGACTTCTATGCTAATCTTCTGGGCTAGTAGATACTGTCTCTGGAAGTCTCATTCTTGTTAAGTCCTAGGAGTGGCTCAGCTGCCTGAAAATGAGGATTCTACTGGACCTTGCCCTGGGATAAGTCTCACATTCTGTAAGCTTCAATGGCCTACCCCTTTACTATCTCCCTAACAATGCTGGAGGCAATTAGTCTGGGTGGGTAAAATTCTTTATGAAATTCCAACCCAGGGTTTGGCTAAGATGTTGGAACATTGGCAAAGGTCAGAGAGCAATGTCCAATTTTGTTTAGCTATAGTAAATCATATCTTGGTGGGCACCTAGCACACAAGATTGCAAGGACATATCTGGGCTACCTCTGAGTTAGGGGATTCTATGAATGAATTCCAAGAGACTGGATTTTGTAACTCTCCTGGCTTGAGGGTTGATTTTTCAAACCCTGCCTGCCTCTCATAACCCCACCTCTCTGCCCACCTCCTGCTATTTGCCGCGCCTTGCTCCTGGTTCCAGTTACATCGGAAGTCCTGCCTCTACAAAGACCAAAGAAGCTGCTGATTGGGCCTATATGCTGATGAACTTGGGGGAGGGGTTTTACCTCACCTATTCTACCTGTTGGCTTGTAACAAAGGATTCATTAAATACAAGATGGCTGGGTGGCCATACCTCCTGAATACTGTCTAATTTTCCGTGCCTCCCATGTGGGTAAGATTAATTATGGCTAGCCTACTTTCTCCTGACTCCATATTCCAGAATAATCCTTCCTTATGGTTACCACTGGGCAGTAATAGGATTCCTTTGAAGCTTTTGCCTCTGGTCTGTAGTCAAGCTTTTGGGCTTGTCACAAGACTTCATTGGAGTGGGCGTGGCAAGCTGGAATTCTGTTCATGTGGCTTTTAGTTTTGTTGAGAGATTTCTTTCTTACTTTTTCTAGGGTACAGTTTTCCTCTGTTTATTGGATTTTCCATTTATTATCCTTTTTGAAGGGCTGGATTTGTGGAAAAAATATTGTGTAAATTAGGTTTTGTCATGGAATACCTTGGTTTCTCCATCTATGTTAATTGAGAGTTTTGTTGGGTATAGTAGCCTGGGCTGGCATTTGTGTTCTCTTAGAGTGTGTATGACGTCAGCCCAAGATCTTCTAGCTTTCATAGTCTCTGATGAGAAGTCTGGTGTAATTCTGATAGGTCTTCCTTTATATGTTTTACTTGACCTTTATCTCTTACGGCTTTTAATATTCTTTTTTTGTTTAATGCATTTAGTATTTTGATTTTTATGTGATGGGAGGAATTTCTTTTCTAGCCCAGTCTATTTGGAAATCTGTAGACTTCTTTTATGTTTGTGGCCATCTCTTTCTTTAGGTTAGGGAAGTTTTCTTTTATAATTTTGTTGAAGATACTAACTTGTCCTTTAAGTTGTAAATCTTCACTCTCTTCTATATCTATTTTCCTTAGATTTAGTCTTTTCATTGTGTCCTGGATTATCTGGATGTTTTGGGTTAGGATCTTTTTGCAGTTTGCATTTTCTTTGACTGTTGGGTCAATGTTTTCTATGGCATCTTTGTACCTGAGATTCTCTCTTCTATGTCTTGTATTCCATTGGTGATGCCTGCATTTATGTCTCCTTACTTTTTTTCTAGGTTTTCCATCTCCAGGGTTGTCTCTCTATTTCTTAATTGTGTCTACTTCCATTTTTAGATCCTGGATGATTTTGTTTGATTCCTTCCCCTGTTTGTTTGTGCTTTCCTGTAATTCTTTAAGAGATTTTTGCATTTCATATTTAAGGACTTGTACCTCTTTACATGTGTTCTCCTGTATTTTTTTTTTTTGGCTTTTTTTGAGACTGGGTTAATCTGTATAGACCTGGCTTTCCTGGAACTCACTCTGTAGACCAGGCTGGCTTTGACTCAGAAATATGCCTGCCTCTGCCTCGCAAGTGCTGGGATTAAAGGTGTGTGCCACCACCACCCGAGCTCTCCTGTATTTTTTAAAGGGAGTTATTTATGTCCTTTTTAAAATCCTCTATCAGCATCTTGAGATATGATTTTAAATCCAAATCTTGCTTCACATAATTGGACATAGTACTACCCATGGACTCAGCAATATTACTTCTGGGCATATATCCAGACACATGTAATAAAGACACATATTCTACCATGTTCATAGCAGCATTATTTATAATAGCCAGAAACTGGAAACAACCTAGATGTCCCTCAACAGAGGAATGGATAAGGAAAATGTGGTACATCTAGACAATAGAGTACTACTCAGCTATTTAATACAGTGAATTGATGAAATTCTTAGGGAAATGGATAAATCTAGAGAATATCATCCTGAATGAGGTAACCCAATCACAAAAGAACACACATGGTATGCACTCACTCATAAATGAATAGTAGCCCAGAAGCTTGGAATACCCAAAATACGATCTACAAACTGCAAGAAACTCATGAAGAAGGAAGACCAAAGTGTGGATACTTTGATCCTTCTTAGAAGGGGCAACAAAATACCCATGGAAGTTTTGCAGAGATAAGCTATGAAGCAGACACTGAAGGAAGGATAATCCAGAGACTGCTCCACCTGGGGTTCTTTGCCATATACAGTCACTAAACCCAGACACAATTGTGGATTCCAGAAAGTGCTGGCTGATAGGAGTCTGATATAGCTGTCTCCTGAGAGGCTTTGCCAGAGCATGACTAATACCACAGTGGAGGCTCACAGCCATCCATTGGAATGATCACAGAGTCCCCAATGGAGGAGGTAGAGAAAGAATTCAAGGAGCTGAGGGGTTTGTAGCCCCATAGGAGGAACAATGATATGAACTAATTAGTACCCCCCAGAACTCGCAGGGACTAAAGAGTATATATGGTTGGACTCATGGCTTGAGCTACAGATATAGCAGAGGATGGCCTAGTTGGTCATCAGTGGGATGAGAGGCCCTTGGTCCTGTGAAGTCTCTATGCCCCAGTGTAGGGAAATGCCAGGGCCAGGAAGTAGGAGAGGGTTGGTTGGTGAGCAGGTGAAGTGGGGAAGGAATACGGGTTTATTTGGAAGGGAAACCAGGAAAAGGGATACCAATTGAAATGTAAATACAGAAAATATCTAGTAAAGAAAAGAAACAGCAACTAACAAAAAGATGAACATTCATGTCTGAAACAAAGCAAGATATTGTGATTCAGTAAGAAGACGTCATCATTCTTCTACATATGAGAAAAGTACAAAGAAAGTTACTCTTACTGCAGATTTCTAACTGCAATTTTTTAGCCAAGTTTCAAGCATTTCGGTCATCCATGAAAAGATACTTGGTCTTTATTCCTCTAAGTCATTACTTAGTATTCAAATAGATAAAGAATTTGAGACCTGAGGATCTGCCTTGTCTTCATGGGTTACTGAATCACAAACATCCTTTAGCTATGATATAGACATGTTTCCTGAGTTGTTGCTGGCTATGTTTTCCATTAAGAATTCTGTTCTGAGCACTCAAAACACTGATTTCAGCTGGCATCTTTTTCCCTGAAGAATATATCTTTTAGGTACTTATTTTAAAATCAAGTAGATTAATTTCAAAAATCCTGATGAAGTCAGTGATTGAATCTAGATACCACAATTCACTTTTCCTAGTAGATTTTCTTTATATATCAGTAAAGAAAGTGCTTTCTTTTCATTTAAAATGAAACAAATCAAACAACCAAAAAGCCCCAATGGAGTAAAGTGGGAAGTTTGCTTGTAATATTGCACTAAAAGTGCTTTTCATCATGGTGCATAGCCAATTTCAGCATGTATAAGAATTAAAACACTCAGCAAACAAACAAACAAACAAAACAAGAAAAAGAAGTCATAGGTTGTTAAATGAAACTTTCATTGCTTGTGTTGAGAAACACTGAGGATCCAAATAATACAGGTAGGTCACTGTTGTCAGTTGCCTATAAAACATAGTTGGTAAGACCCTATTGCCACAGACATCCTTATATGCTTGTCATGGGACAAAAAAAATAAGCAACCTTGGAGTGACCCAGACTATGCCTTCCTGCTGAATAGCCCTGACAGTGTTAGGCTGTTATTAGGAGATTGTCATCAATACTTACTCAGCTGTGGACACTGTGATATATTCTTCAGCCAGCCTTACAAGATAGGCTCACTAGTCAATAATGGCTATTGTGTTATTGGGTAAATAGCCATTTTTTTAAATTTGTATTGAGAAAAGTTCATATCATGTCTAGTCAACAAGCTAAATGCCCATGTTGTGGAGGAAATAGATCCTCATATTTAAGCTGTCATTGATATTCTGCTAAATAGACTTGATGTGGACATCAAATTGTCTTCTAAATAGCCATACATTTTTTTTTGCTTATATATCTCTACTGCCATCTTAATCAAAAGATGTGCCTTGTAGTAGGCAGTGGTAATTTCAGAGATTCAAAACTAGCCAAAGTGCTGAGAATAAGAGCCCTTTCAGTGCTTTCATAAATGAGATATCTATAACCTGCAGTACAGATTTAGGAAACATCAAGGAAGAATGTATGAGAATGGTGTTAAGAGCCTAAAGATAGGGTAAAATGATGTGGAATATTGTCTTTTAGATATGACACAGCAGCCACAGCACTTTATGGCTTTGATTACTGCTTAAGACCTTTAAAAATCTCAGCCCTTTAATATTATATCAAGGAAAGATAAGGTCCTCCCAAATCCTTACCCCTTTTTTGAGGATTTATAGGCAGTTAGCAGTCACCAAGGGCAGGGCACATGAGTTCCTTTTATCAGCTATAGGATGTTAGTTATTGCTGGTAGAAGGAGATTTTCTTCAGTAGAGTAGCTACTAGTAAGGTACCCATGTTCCAACAAATGACTCTTTTCCTTTGCTCCAATAAGCAACCCTAATGGAACTCCCTGTGTTAAAACACACAAACAAAGAAAAGGAATATGGAAGTAGAAAGGACAGCTATTTGGTAAAGGGAATAGGATCAGAAAGAATGGGAAAAATACAAGAAAGATATGTGGGCTATTATTGTTATTAAAATACCTGTACACATGTATAGAGATATCAATAATAAAACACTTTATTAGATATAATCAATATATTTCAATAAAAGTTTGAGTAAACCAAAGTATAAAGGATTCTCTCACCTACCTCTGAAAATATTTTTGAGACAAATAAGAGATTAGGATTTACATATTTAGAAAGATGCATTTGAATAAAATGGATGATGATCAGGCTAATGTATAAGATGTATGAGAATTGATTATAAAAAGACTAAAAAAATCCACAAAGGAGAAGCATTGTAGGAAGAAAACCGCATTTGTTATTTTTCTGTTGCTGTGATAAAATACTATGAACAAAAGAAACTTAAGAAAGAAAGAGCTTGGTCAAGGCAGGCAAAGATATAGGATTTCATTTCCTCAACCACAAGCAGGAAGCTGAGAGAGTACACTGGAAGAGGCCTAAGAGTTTAACTTCTCAAAGCCCACATTGAATGGAATTCCTCCAATCAGGCTGTGCCTCATAAACATTCTGAAAAAGTGCCACCAACCAAGTTTTCAACTGTGGGAACCTATGTAGGCTATTTCTTATTCAAATGATGACTGATGTCAGTATCAACATTAGGTGTGGAAAGACTAGATGCTCCAAGTAGTGCTAAAATGGTATGTCATGCAGCAAGCAGTGGCTGTGTCCTGTTCTGTGGTGATGTGTGAGAATAGAAAGACTTCACAACCAGGTTTGAAATGGTGATGAGCCTTGGGCCCACAGACTGCTTGAATGTGGAGAGATAAAATGGATCCTACAGAAGATACTAAATGGCTAGAGTTGTAGGCAAGTTGGGTAACACACATGAAATTGTGAGTTTGAGCCCCAGCACCAAATAAACTGTAGAGTAGGTGCTTTTAGTCCAAGAACTCAAGAGGTAGCAGAAGGAGAAACAATGCTTCAACATCATCTCTGGCTGTATAGACAGTTCAAGGGCACCATAAGTTATATGTCACCTTGACTTTTTTTTAAAAATGTCTTTGAGACCTGGGACTGGGGCGACTCCAGACACTCTATAGTGGTGACTCTATCTGAGACTCTTAACAGTAGGTGATATGGAGCCAGGTAGGACTCCCAGTGGAGAGATAGGGACAACAATCCATCCATAAAACCTTTGGCCTCAAATATGTCCTGCCTACAAGATGTGCAGGGACAAAGATGGAACAGAGATGGAGAGAATAGGCAATCAATGACTGGCCAAAATTGAGACACATACCATGGGAAAGAAACAATGCATGAAGCTGTTACTGACACTCTTATATCCTTGCAGACAAGAGCCTAGAATAACTGTACTCTGACTGAGAGGCTCCACCTAGCAGTTAACTAAAACAGATGTAGAAATCAACAATCAAACATTAGATAGATCTCTGGGAGTCTTGTGGAAGAATTGGAAAAAGGATCAAGAGACCCAATGAGGATAAGAACTCCAGAGAAAGACCAACAGGGTCAATTAACCTGAACTTTGTGCAATCTCAGAGACTGAACCACCAAACAAAAAGATATCATGAGCTATACCTATGGCTCCTGCATATATGTAGCAGATGTGCAGCTTGGTCTTCACTCAGGTCCCCCAACAATTGGAGTTGGGGTTGTCCCTGAATCTGTTTCTTGTCTGTAGATTCCATTACCCTATCTGGGCTGCCTTGTCTGCCCTCAGTGGGAGAGGATGTACCTATTCCTGCAGAGAATTGATGTGTCATGTTGGGGATATAACCTTGGGGTACCTACCCATTTTCAGAGGTGAGGTGGTTGGGGAAAAGAGCTGTGGGAGGGCAACATTGAGTAGAGAGGGATGATGAATATTGGGATATAACATAAATAAATTAGTGAATTAAATGTCTCTGAGTTTCCCCCATGTCCTATATTTCACAGAGTACTCACCATTTCCTTTGAGGAACCATTCAAAATAAGTTCCCAGTGACTCTGGATTCTTCATAAGTTTTGTCTTACTCCAGAAAAAATAACCAGACACAAGAACATCTCTGGGATTTCTGATGAGATAGATCACCTTACAAGGAAAAAAATGTAAATGAAAAGCAATATTTATTCCTTCACCTTTTAACTGGCATAATTTACATGAACTAGTCAAATATCCAATTGTTTATAAAAACTATTATTTTATTTGGTCAAAACATATACACGAGTATAAAAAAATCTATAGTGATAATCCCTCTTTTCTAATTTTATTTGATTTGTATAAATGCAACAGGAAAATGGCTAGTTCATTAATAGTGTTAAAGAACAAAAAACCAAACCAGACTGATTCGACACTTCTGAAGATCACAATAATAACTGGTTATCCAATATCAAGGGCCCAGCCCTTAAAATATACATACAAGTAACATTGTTCTGACTTTGAAGGTTGTACTGAAGTATTTAGGTATATATAGACTTATTTAGGAACTTATTGATTATTTATTTAATAATATAAGTTACATATACTAGAAACATTCATATATATGTGCATATATATATGAATATATAAATTTAGGAATGTATTTAGGAAAATATACATATGTATATACACGCACAAATATACATATATGCAACATGAATTAATGAAAATAGAAACCATACATTTAAAAGAGAACAATGAGTGATATACCAATGAGTTTGGAGGGTGACAGAGGAAGGAAGAAATGATGTATGTAATTATATTTTATCATTATAATTTCAAAACATAAAAGAATTTAAAAGTAATCCTTTTTGTTAGATATGTTCTTTATTTATATTTCAAATGTTTTTCCCTTTCCAGGTCTCCCGTTTAGAAACTTCCTACCTCATTCTCCCTCCACCTTCCTCTATGAGGGTACTCCACCACCCACCTACTCCCATTCTCCCTGGCGTTTCCCTACACTGGGGCATTGAATGCCCTCAGGCCTGAGGGTCTCTCTTCTGCTGATGTTCAACAAGGCCATCTTCTGCCACTCATGTGGCCAGCAACATGAGTCCCTCCATATGTATTCTTTGTTTGGTGGTCTAGTTCCTGGGTGCTTCAAGGGGTCTGGCCTGTTGACACTGTTGCTCCATCTGTGGGGCTGCAAACCCTCTCTGCTACTTCAGTCCTTTCTCCATCTCCTCCTTCGGGGACCCCCAAATAAGCTCAGTCCAATGGTTGGCTGCAAGCTTCCTCCTCTGTATTTGTCAGGCTCTGACAGAGCTTCTCAGGAGACAGACATCAGTTTTCTATTAGCAAAGACTCCCCAGTATCCACAATAATGTCCAGTTTTACTAGCTATATATGGGATAGATCCCCAGGTGGGTCAATCTCTGGATGGCTTTTCCTTCATTCTCTGCTCTAACTTTGTCCCCATATTTCCTCCTGTGAGTATTTTGTTCACCCATCTAAAAAGCACTGAAGCATCCACATTTTGGTCTTTTTTCTTCTTAGGTTTCACATGGTCTGGGAATTGAATTTTGGGTGTTCCGAAAGAACTTTTGGGCTAATATCCACTTATCAATGAGTAAATACCCCATGTTTGTTCCTTTGTGACTGAGTCACCTCACTCAGGATGATATTCTCAAGTTCCATCCTTTTACCGGTAAATTTCATGAAGTCAATGTTTAATGGATGAGTAGTACTCTATTGTGTAAGTACCATGATTTCTGTATCCATTCCTCTGTTGAGGGGCATCTTGGTTACTTCCAGCTTCTGGCTATTATAAATATGGGTGCTATGAACATAGTAGAGTATGTGATCTGATTACAGGTTGGAGCAACTTCTGGGTATATTCCCAGGACTGGTATGACTGGCTTTTCAGGTAGTATTATGCTCAGTTTCTGAGGAACCACCCGACAGATTTCCAGAGTGGTTGTACCAGCTTGATATCCCACCAGCAATGGAGGAACACTATTTTCCACATCCTTGCCAGCACCTGCTATTACCTGAGTTTTTCTTTTTTTTTTTTTATTATTAGATATTTTCTTTATTTACATGTAAATTTTTCCATTCACAGTTTCCCCTCGAAAAAACAAAGAAACAAACAAAAACAACAAAAACAAACCCCTGTTGCCTCCCCCCTCCCCATTCTTGCCACCACACCCTCTCCCACTTATTGGCCCTGGCATTCCCCTATGCTGGGGCACAGAACTTTTAGAGGGCCGAGCTCCTCTCCTCCTATTGATGATCAAATTTGCAATCCTCTACTATACACATGCTGCCAGA
>NW_022196904.1:11831365-11835473 GCF_008632895.1 Mastomys coucha
CCTTCTTACATGTTGCAGTATTTTTTGGATATATGCCCAGGAGTGGTATAGCTGGGTCCTCCGGTAGTTCCATGCCCAATTTCCGGAGGAACCGCCAAACTGATTTCCAGAGTGGTTGTATCAGTTTGCAATCCCACCAGCTACCAACTTGTTTGAATTAGTATTTTATCTAGCCACATTGCTGAAGTTTTTATCAGCTGTAGTATTTCTGTCATGGATTGTTTGGGATTACTTAAGTATACTACCATATTATCTTCAAAAAGTCTTATTTTTACTTCTTCCATTCCATTTAGTATACCTTTGAACTCCTTTTGCTGTCTAGTTGCTCTATCTAGAACTTCAAGTACTATATTGAATAGATAGGGAGAAAGAGGGCAGGCTTGTCGAGTGCCTGATTTTACTGGGATTAAGTTTCTCTCCACTTAATTTGATTTTGGCTACTGGTTTGCTGTACATTCTTCTACTATGTTTATGGATGGGTCTTGAATTCCTGATCATTCCAAGACTTTAAATATGAAGGGATGCTGACTGTTGTCAAATGCTTTTCCAGCATCTAATGAAATGATCCTTCTTAATAAAAGGAACTTTATATTTTATATCAATTATTCTAGAACTCATCTCTTTAGGCTTCAGTTTCCCTAGCAAAATGTTTACCAAATCCAGATAAGAAACAGGCATATATCAAGGTGGTCAAAAATTCATTGTGACATTTCAAAGAGAGATTATTCTAAGTTTCTCTTTGTCATTCAAGCATTTATAGATTCTATGGTGGAGAGACTTAACAAAAACCTTTCTTACTAACTAGGAGCTATGATAGATCAGAATCTTGATATTTCTGATTCCTTCTAGTAATTCTCTTTCAGTTTCATGCGATATTTCTGTGACTACTAATCTCAATAGACTGCTAGACATAACATGACACTGTGTGAACAACTGACCCTTGAACATTGATGCCTGATCAGGATGCTTTTCCTATGAACAACTGTGTCTTAGGTGATTCACCCACAGGGCTTGGGTTATACATTATAATTAAGATTGGCTCACTGTCTTTGATAACTATAATATAGTAATATCTTCTGTACACTAGAGTTTAAACTCTGCTTGGCCTATGTATGTAGTTCTTCAATGTTCCAGTGTGATATTTATTTTCTAAACCTGCCAAGGATCACTGTTTGATGGTCCATCCATATCCTAGTACTCTAATGTAGTCTGATGTGGAGAAACATCAGCAGCACCTAGTGCATGAGAATCTCAACTTCACATTTCTGCAAGAGCTCAAGGGCCTGTCAGGGTAAAATAAGTTCAAAGAGTATTTGGTCAAAGAAAATCTCAACCACTGGACACTGACCTTGGCCTTGGAACTAAAGAAAGACTTGGAGAAAAGATAGATGGGAAGATGGGATCTCATGAGTCTTGGTCCTTCTTTATTGATTAATACAAGATATCCTATATTAGTCTCTAGCCAGGGTGAATGATCCCAATTTGGCACAGATTGGATCCACTTGGGATTTCCCTTGGTCTGAATCAAGCAGACAATCTCAACCAGGCAGTTCATTCCTGGTTGAAAAGGAAAAGTGACTGTCACTCATTTCAATAGTACTTGCAAAAAAAGCTTCAAGTAGAATATATGCCCACACAATTTACAGTGCTGACCATTTTCAAGCTCACAGACTTGTAGAGTTCATATTGTCCATGTGGTGTAAGTACAAAGTACAGTCACTCAGCATATTTTGAAGACTTCAATTTGCAAAAGTGAGACCCTATGCCAAGTAAATACCAATATGCTAATGAAATATCTCCTCCAGCCCTGGGGTACCATCATTCTACATTCTGGTGGAATGAATTTGACTATCCCAGATATTTCACAGTGATATAATCATAGCATTTGCTCTCTGAGAATACCTCCTATAATTTAATTCATTGTCATTGAGATACACCCATGCTGTAGTGTATGACTGAGTACTTATTATTATTAAGATGAGTAACTTCCATGGTGTATATTTATCACAAACACTTGCATTTGAGTTTATGTGCTCATTTGTCAGTGAATCTTTCTCTAGCTTCCATCTCTGAATTATTGTCTGATGGGTTTTTCATGTAATCCCACTGCCTTTGGATTTTCTGTGTCATTTGGCTTTTGATGTTAGCAGCCTAATACTTACCCAATTTTCAGTTCATCTTCTGCACAGCAAATATCCAATCCCCAAACCACCATGATGTTACTTTTTGGTTTCTTAAATTTTCATATTCCATTTCATGAACAAGGTTCATGTTAGTTCTACCTGGAATTGTCCTCTCCCCAACATATCCTCACATGTATGCCTTTATCTCTTGATTCTATATTTCTGTTTATTCTCATCACTCTCTCTTTTCTATCTCTTTCCCACAGAGAGAATCTTAAATCAGATTCTGCCTCAGGGTCCATTATCATTGTTCTGATGCCATAGCTGATCGGTTCAGCCCACACAGGTCAGAGGAGAGGTCTTTCTTTGAGAGGAATATACACAAATCTGAATGCCCACAAACCATTTTACACATCAATATATAGAACACTCCACTTATCACCCAAAATTAATAAGTATCAAAGCACTAACCTCCCTTATACAATTCAGAATCAGTCTTACTGATAGTCCTTACCTGACTTAGGGTAAGTCAATATCAACAAATCTTCTTTCACCACAAATTTATTGTGGATATATTCCACAATTTCATTTGGAACCCATATGGCAGGAAAAGGTATTCCTTCAAACCAACTATAGTCTGACGTCATGAATAGCTCTTTGTAGTTGCTGTTAGGATTCCAGCCCTGGGCACCTGTTCAGCTTATAGCAAATGCTCTGAGAGGTAAGATTTATACTGAAAGTAAAAGAAATCATTAACATTTTCTGGTTTGTTGTGAAACTAGCTACTGATAGGAAGAAATAAATAATATAACCCACATCAAAAGTTATGATATTGAGCAATTTTGAACTCCTAGAAAGAACTTTTTCAGCATTTGTGAGCTTGTAACCCCCAAACCAGAAACTCAGTAAGTGCCAGCCAGTGGTGGCACACACCTTTAATCCCAGCACTTGGGTGGCAGAGGCAGCCAGATTTCTGAGTTTGAGGCCAGCTTGGTCTACAGAGTGAGTTCCAGGACAGCCAGGGCTACACAGAGAAACCCTGTCTCAAAAAAACAAAAACAAATACAAAAACAAAAACAGAAATAGAAACAGAAACTCAGTAAGAAGTAATAGGACATAGAAATACAGGGTAATTTAAAATGTCTTCTAATACAATTTAGATTTAATAATGATTTCAAATGTGTAGAAAAATGAGAGATCATATAGAAACTTTCCATGGCAATTCTTTTGTTTTTTAATAGTGGTTTCTTTCGAAAAACTCATAGAACATTAGTTGTCCTTCTTTTTTCCCTCATAGCCCTCCCTCCCTTTCCCATTTTATGATCTCTTCTTTATATTTGTTGCTATTTATATATGTACACATATATACTCAACCTACTGAGTCCATTCATTTGCACTTGGATATGATGTATCCTGAGGTACGTAGTTGAGATTGGAAAATCAATATGGGATTTCATCTCCAGACATAGCTTATTCTCCATGTCTTAGCAGCCACTGATATGATGTACTTCTCCTTCTAGGGTAAAACCATATAGAATTCCCCCTGGATGTTTGGTGTACCCACTAGTGATATTATGCTGGTTTGTTTGGGTAACTATACTGTTAAGGGTTCATGTGTCTATTATCTCTGTTTATCTAAGAGAGACATATTCTATCAACAGGAATCTTGGACGTCTGTGAGATTTCTGTACTTTCATCTGTAATTTTTTCCCCTGAGTCTTAGGTTGAAAGACCAAGACAATTGCAGAAGTATCAGTTGGGGTTGGGCAACTTCTTGTTTATTATTATCTGTATTTTGGCCCACTGAAAATCTTTATCAGAGTCTCCAAATTTGCAAAAAGAAGTCTTTTTGACAAGGAGTGAGAATTGCATTTACCTGTGGGTATAAGGTGAGTTATTTAGAAAACAGCTGGAAACTACACTGGTTTAGGGAACTGTTGGTAGTGAGACTCTTGGGGTTTTGCCTTTTCTAGCTCCAGGTGGTT
>NW_022196904.1:11836008-11837662 GCF_008632895.1 Mastomys coucha
ATTTTGTAATTTATAAGGTACAAGATAGACCTAACACCCAGTTCATCATTTTTGTCAATAAGATAGAATACTGTCATCTATCCTAACTTAAAAGATTTATAATTCTACACCTGGCTTATGTCCTGGCTTTTGATTATATGCCATCTGAAAATGATCCTTTCAAACCTGTTCACTCAATGTTAATAGCCTGTGTTGTGTATGAGACTACAAGTAGTCTTTCAACCCTGTCAGAAATCCAAGAATGACCAACAATATCTGGAGATATAGGAAGCCTAACACAGCTTCCAGAACTGAGGTAAACTGTAAAGACAGCTGCCTACCTATACAGCTCCAGTTAGTTAGGTAGTTGAAGCATCAGCCTTCAGCCTTCTGGACCAGATCCATCTGACAAACTTTGAAAAACAGGAATTACTAAGGACTTGCCTATTCTCTCTCAGCAGAACTAAGATGTCCTAACCTGTAAATTGTGTCCTTTCAAGAACAGCATAGGTCTGCAGGAGAGATAGGCAATTTCTGTCCTGTGGCCACCTAGCCACAATGTACAAGCTTACCTGGAGGTAAGATGCTCAGCTGTTTCTTTGAATCCACAAATAGGAAGCTGTTTGGAGCAGATTTGTCTCAACAACAGGTGAATAAGTAACATTAAATTATTTAAACATTAATTTAAATAACATTAAGTCACATTTTGTGGATTTCTGGCATTTTTGAAAATCCACTATCTATGTAAAGTAATCTGGACTGTTCTCTGTTAACTACTCTCAGCTGTTTCTAATTAAATATCTTGAAAACACCCTAACAATAAACTCAGAGCCATAAAATTGTTATCTGTTCCTTAATTCGCAGGCATAATTATCTCAGATCAGTTTATAATAAGTTATAGAAGGACTGGGTCTATGCCCTGTTCCTTTAAAAATTTTGTATCAATAGAAGAAATTTATACCAATGAAAACCTTGATTTTGTATCAAAATAAAATTCTGTACCAAAATAAGAAATTATGACTTCAACTTAGTCAAAATTTTAAAGATTTCTACTAAATGAGATTGTGGCTATAAAATCAATTCTAGTTATTTCCTCCCTGTTCCAATTATGACCATTTCTAAATTACCTAGAAAGACAAATTTAGAATAACCTCCTCCAGCCTCAAAGCCCAGGGAACTGGGATGATGACTCTTCATAACTTGTTCAAGCCGAATATGAGCATTGAGATATTTTGAAGATGGGGGAAGGGTAGGGAAAATGGGGGAGTTTGTTTGCCTTAAGAAGGCCATACCAATGATTGTACAGTCCCTGATGTCTGTGTATCCTCACTGCATCTGCCTGAAAATCCAAGGCATCAGGAGTTCAAAAAGGTCAGTTCAGCATGTCTGATGTTGAGACTCACCAAGGCTGTATGTTCTATAATATACAAATCTCAAAACAAAATTTTAGTATCATCAAGATAACTTTTTTGTTTGATTCACTGGAATCCAGTTCTTTGGGGGTCTCCCTGTGTCAAATCTGATCCATAGTACTTTGGAAGGTGTATAGACACTAATCACAATGCAAAGATAAACACTTTCTCCCATATCAGAGCCAGGAGTACCTTTATATTGACCCCTCTCCCAGATGAATAATACAACCATAAAACTCAAAGTCATACCCATTTTGAAAATT
>NW_022196904.1:11838503-11844587 GCF_008632895.1 Mastomys coucha
TGTGCTTGAGTCCACATGACTTGTCTCAGTGCTACCCAGCTACTCACTTAAAAAAATAAACTCCCCTCCTTCTGGTGTGTCTGGGCTGGTGTCCTGATCAGATCTTGGGTGCAAGCTCCGCAGCCAGTTCCACAACACCCAGAGGAAGCTCCAATCCCAGGTGCTCTGACATGCCCAGGATCAGAGGTGAGGAGGAACCAGCATTTGTCACAACACCAGGAGTAACTGGAACCAGTGGGAACAGACACATAGGATCTCTGCCAGCCCAGTGGCTATGGTTCCTTCCAGTCTCTCTGGGCTGCTGTCCTGGCAGACCTTGGGCACAAGCTCCACAGCCAGTCCCACAACAACCAGAGGAAGCTGCACTCCCAGGTACTCTAATAAGCCCAGGATCACAGGATCCCAGAATCACAGGTTCACAGAGACAGCTTGACTCTGAGGAGTTCTGACATAACCAGGATCACAGGAAGGACAGCCTTCAGTCAGATTTAGCAAGAGCAGGTAGCACTAGAGATAACCAGGTGGTGGGGGTGGGGCAAGCATAAGAAAATAAACAACACAAACCAAGGTCACTTGCCATCATCAGAACTCAATTCTCCCACCATAGCAAGTCCTGGACACAACATTACACTGGAGAAGCAAGATTCAGATATAAAATCACTTCTCATGGTGATGATACAGGGCTTTAAGAAAGACATAAATAGCACCCTCAAAGAAATACAAGAGAACAAAGGTAAACAGCCAGAAGCCCTTCAAGAGGAAACATAAAAATCCCTAAAAAGAACTACAGGAAAACACAAACAGGTAAAAGAAATGAACAAAACTATCGAGAATCTAAAAATGAAAATAGAAAAAATAAAGAAATCAGAAAGAGAGACAACCCTGGAGATAGAAAAACTAGGAAAGAAATCACGTTATAGATGCAAGCATCACCAATAGAATACAAGAGATAGAAGACAGAATCTCAGGGGCAGTAGACACCATAGAAAACATTGACCTAACAGTCAAAGAAAATGCAAAAAGCAAAAAGCTCTTAACCCAAAATATCCAGGAAATCCAGGATGAAATGAGAAGATCAAACATAAGGATAACAGGTATAGAAGAGAGTGAAGATTCCCAATGTAATAGGCCAGTAAATATCTCCAATAAAATTATAGAAAAATACTTCCCTAACCTAAAGAAAGAGATGCCCATGAACATACAAGAAGCCTACAGAACTCTAAATAGACTGGACCAGAAAAGAAATTCCTCCCATCACATAATAATCAAAACACCAAATGCACTAAGCAAAAAAGAATTTTAAAAGCAGTAAGGGCAAAAAGTCAAGTAACATATAAAGGCAGGCCTATCAGAATTATATCAGACTTCTCACCAGAAACTATGAAAGCTAGAAGATCCTTAGCAGATGTCATACAGACCCTAGAACACAAATGTCAGCACAGTCTACTATACCCAGCAAAACTCTCAATTACCATAGATGAAGAAAACAAGATATTCCATGACAAAACAAAATTTACACAATATCTTTCCACATATCCAGCCCTACAAAGGATAATAGATGGAAAACATCAACATAAGGAGCAAAACTACACTCTAGAAGAAGCAAGAAAGTTATCTTTCAACAAATCCACACAAACCTAATTCTACCTCTTACAACAAAAACAACAGGATGTGACAATTACCTTTTCTTAATATCTTAATATGAAAATTAATATAACCAACATATACTAATCGATTGAAATAAAAAAATATGAGGAATTAAAAATTTGTTGATTGTCATCCAATGGTCTCTCTAATTTGGTAATTGGAGAAATAGGTGCAATGTTGTACAATCCATGTACACTTTCAGCTTGTTTGTTCATGACAGTGTCTTGCTATGTACAACATAATGGTCTTGAAATCTTGCTTCTCCTATCTCAGCCTTTCTATTAGTAGTATTGTTTATTTTATGTTTTTCCACTATACAATTTGTCTTAGTCAGGGATTCTATTCCTGCACAAACATCATGACCAAGAAGCAAGTTGGGGAGGAAAGAGTTTATTTAGCTTACTTCCACATTACTGTTTATCACCAAAGGTAGTCAGGTCTGGAACTCAAGCAGGTCAGGAAGCAGGAGCTGATGCAGAGGGCATGGAGGGATGTTCCTTACTGGCTTGCTTCCCCTGGCTTGTTCAGTCTGCTCTCTTAGAGAACCCAAGACTCCCAGCAAAGGGATAGCACCACCCACAAGGGGCTCTACCCACTTGATCACTAATTGAGAAAATGCCCCACAGCTGGATCTCACGGAGGCACTTCCCCAACTGAAGCTCCCTTCTCTGTGATAACTCCAGCCTGTGTCAAGTTGACACACAAAACCAGCCAGTGCACTATGGTTTTCAAAACAGCTTATATATTTCAGAAGTATTTATATACCCAAAAGAAACATAGACAATTAACTAGGGAGGTTGCTTTTAAGAGAACAGCAAAGAGTGAGACTGGATGCTTTGCTTGACGTTTGTAACTCTTGTATCAAGTTTGAAGAAGAGGACTTTATAAGTTACTCTTTCTCTGAGATAAATGCTTTTCCAAATTATCACACCTAATGAGCCAAATTCTTACCCTCACCTAATGTCTGTGCCACTCTCCAAGCAGAACCATTGTTCATTGAAACAGTTGGTGAAAGACTTTATTGATAGACCACCTTAATACCTACACCATTTCTTAAATGAATGTAACCTGTTCTCTGTGGGCTGAGAATAAATTCACTCACTCAAGTCAAAACTTCCATAGCAGGAAGTTTTTATCAAAAAAATCATGAGTACAATTCATTTCTTGGTGCAGCAGGGCTGTCAACTCTCAGCTTAGCTACAGTGGAGGTAAAATCCTTTGGTGATGTGAGGGTCATTGAAGTACAGCCTTATTACAATGAAATCCAGTGTTTAAAAATTGTTCTTATTTTGGGCTTGTACCACAGTAAGAGACAAGATTTTAAACTCTACTAAATATAAAACAAACAAAAAGCCTCCATATATTTATGTTTAAGAAAATACTAGTAGTGATGTATTATTTTGAAATATACAGTTAATATGTTTGGAGTTATTTAAAATTTATATTGAGAAAAATGTATTTTCACTATTGCTGTAGATGAGCATCTACATAAGACTGTTAAATTGATTGTTGTTTTATATCAAACAACTTTTATAATACTTATTTTTATTGTTATAATATTTTATAAATTTTAAGGAATATGACAAAAAAGATATTGTAGGTAGTGAAGCAGTGTCTCTGGGAGAATTGGGGCTACAAAAGGTAGACAAGAATATGAAATAATTATATTTACTTAAAATATGTTTTTAAATGTTAACAAATTCAGGTAAATTGAAATCATGTAACTTTTCTCATAGTAATGCGATAAAAGCTGAAAAGAAAAAGAAAAAGAAAAAAAAGTCCTACTCTTAGGCTAGTAATTTTTAATTTCTAGTGGATTCTTGACCAACATGTTTGTTCACAACCTGAGGGAAATATTAAAAAAGAGGCACCATTTTCCCATGCTATACCCAGCAACTCTCTACCCTGGTGGCCTGGCCAGGCTGTTCTTATGTCCTGAAGACTCTCTATCTCAGAACTCCAAAATCTCTCCACCCAGCTTGCTAAAATCCAACTGTTGGGTCACTAGCACACCAGCACCATACTTCAAAACCAACATGACCTTTCTGGTCCACCGCTGGCAAACCCACACTTTGTCATTGTACCTTTCTTTTTGGAACCCAATCGAACTGTTTCATGAAGAAAAACTACAACTAGAATCCTAATCTTGAAAGCCATATTAAATCTAAATCCTCTGGGGTGAATATTGTTTTGGGGTGTCTATTAGACTTTCCTGACCAATTACTTAAGTGTAAGTTTCTCATGCATGATACTGGGGTTTTGTTATATAGTCCACAGTTCTTGGGGAGAACACTATCATTTGAAAATGGCACAATATCTTTAAACTACATGTTAGTGTTTCACACATACAAGTATAATATATGTGATTTAAAATAAATATTGAATAATATGATTCTCTATGTCTTTTCAAACATCCATAGTCCTTCTGTCACTGTGTATTAGATCTCTGTCCTGTCTTCAAAATACACTCCACCACATGTTTCCCATTTCTCCCTTTGAAGTACCTGTGTGCTATTCCAGGGTCTAGAGTTCCTCTCCCAATTGTCCCTTTTTACTTTCCTAGTTATCGTTGTCACTCCAGATTATAAACACACATCTACAGATTCAAAGCCAGAAAGCACAAATAAGAAAGAACATTTCACACTTATCTTTCTAGGTCTGGGTTATCTCCCTCAGTATAATCTTTTCTAGTTCCACCCATTTGCCTAAAAGTTTCATGATTTTATTTATCTTCACAGCTAAGTAAAATTTCACTGTACATATGTCAAATTTTCATTAGTCATTTATTTGTTGAAAAACATTTAAGTTGTTTTCATTTTCTAGTTGTTATGACTAGAATAGTAATAAATATGACTGAGAAAGTATTTGTGGAGCAAGATATCAAGTCCTTTCAGCATATGCCAAGGAATATTGTATCTGTGCCATATCATATGTTTTTTACACTGATTTTTTTAGAGTGACTGCATCAATTTGAAATGCAACTGAGGGAGCTGATGAGATGGCTCAGCAGGTAAGAGCACCGACTGCACTCACCCGAAGGTGGTTGAGTTCAAATCCCAGCAACCACATGGTGGCTCACAATCACCCATAATGAAATCTGACACCCTCTTCTGGTGTGTCTGAAGACAGATACAGTGTGCTCATTTATAATAATAAATAAATTTAAAAAGCAATTGAAATGCAACTGAGTGAAGGTCCCTCTTTCCCACATTTCCACAGGCATTTATCTCACCAGCGTTTGTTGTCAGTTGTTTCCTTTATCATAATATTTCTGACTAGAGTAGATCAAATCTCAAAGTAGTTTAATTTTTATTTCCTTAATTGCTAATGGTTTTGATAAATTAAGAAGTTATACCTTAGGTATTTTTATTTCTTCTCTTGTGAAAATATAAATCTGGCCAGAGGTAAAGGTCAGCATGTAACACAGTCTAGATTTTACATGGATGTTTACCTGTGTCTTTTGTGTTTTGTTTGTAACTCTCTACACTTGCAATATTATTCTCTCTCTCTTTCTCTCTCTCTCTCTCTCTATCTATCTATCTCTCTCTCTCCCTTTCTCTCTCTCTCCCTCTAAATAAAAAAAAAAACAAAAATAAAAAGAAACAAAAACTAAACTAAAATGAAATAAAAACCCATCCTCCCTTAAAAAACAAGAAGCTTGTTTTGTGTTGACCAACTGCACCTGTGTATTAGGACTGTCTTGGAATGCGATTGATATACCCAGTAACACTCATTTGGAGAAAACAGAACTTTCTTTTTGCAGAAGGTATAAATTATAAATAGCTTCTTGGTTAAAAGTGGGACTTTGTGTCCACTTCCTAGTCTCTGTACACTTCTGTTTCTTAACTATCTTTCTATCTTCTTCATAGATGCTTGAGCCTTGGGAGAGGTTTGATATAGATATCCTGTTCAGGACTGAGTGTTCTAGTTTTTCACTGTCAGGTATTGTTCAGTTGTGAGTCTGTGTTTTAATTACCATAAACTGCAAAAAAAAAGTTTTTTTTTTAAAATGTAAGGATGGACTTTATTTAAAAAAATCCTTTATGGACTACAAATTACAAAGGGAAAGCAGATCACTACATAGAATCTAATGAGTACATTTGCCTGTGCATAAAACTTTATCAAAGTCATTCATTTTACAAATTTACCCCACCCACCAATGTTTTCACTATAATGCTCTTAAGGTTATTATTCCTTTATTTCAAATTATATTACGTATTATTCTCTCAAGATAAACTTTAAATACCAAATTCTTGGCTTCTAAGAATGGCACCTTCAAATTGGGCAATTTCCACTAAAGTCTCTGGTGGCATTATTCTAATTTTTTTAACAATTAAAAAAAAACCATATGATCATCTCACTAGATGCCAAACCATATGATCATCTCACTAGATGCCGAGAAAGCATTTGACAAAATCCAACATCCGTTCATGATAA